>NW_018405982.1:0-245 GCF_002113885.1 Mizuhopecten yessoensis
GTCAGGCACCCTGAACAGGTACATTATAATGAGTGAGTGTGAGCTCTGTCTGGATAATCAATAATCTAGGGTAGGTCAGGATACCTGAAGCACACATAGGTTTTGTCTGCCTTACCAGTACACAGATGTGACACATAACAAACATAAAATAAAACATATATAAAACTATAATACATTATGCTATTATAATATTATTTGATGGTCATATTATATATGACCATATTACATCAATTAATGATGAATCT
>NW_018405982.1:1162-2426 GCF_002113885.1 Mizuhopecten yessoensis
AATGAGTCATTTAATTTTAATGGTCAAAGCAAATTTCAGCAGTTGGATCAGAATCTAAAAATAGATTTGTCATATGCTGCCGATATTTCCTTATCAATGGCTAGATCATAATGGTTATTTCAAAACTGGAGATCAAAAGACTGCATACTATTAATGCCTTAAAAACAACCATTCCAATTCTGTAGTAACACTAAACAGGGAACAAACATATTACATGTATTAAAAGCTCTTAAATTACAATTAGTAGCTATATAATGAGTACATGCCGTGATAAACAATGGAAATAAGAATAAAGATATACTCATCTTAAATATTCTCAAAGTAATGTTTAATCTATCTAAAGCGAAAGTAGGATTGTACTGGCTAACCTGTGAGAGACATTAGGTCCGCTCGATTTGTGAAGTAAGTGGCTTGCTAGTAGGAGCCAGCATATGCTAGTATGTGAATGGCTAGTGATAAATTGAACAAAGTAGCAGCAAAATTATGTCATGTATAAAGGTTGTAAAACCCTGGATGTCAATTTGACAGTTGTCTATATGCATCCTAGCTGACAAAGCATGTCCCTATATATATAGACCTCAGAATATCATATAAGCTGGAGATTAAAAATAATGGAGCATATAAATAAACCTTTAAGAGTCTATTCATCAACATGTTGTGAAATTAAATCTTTAGTCACACATCACCAGACAATCTGGCATATAGGCCAGGTAGCCAACCAGTGAAAACCACATTGCCAGCCGACTGGTGGGTACATGCATGTTGATAGCAAATCGAGCAAGCCCACTGATAGTGATGGATCTATGATACTAAATAGTACAAGCATTTGTGATTTTTTTTTCTATTCTTATTTTGTTTTTGCATGATGTCATTCCCAGCACAATCCATTCATTGCTTGATCCTTTTTCAGTTCATGACTAATTTTTGTCACCATTTTTTCTTTTAAATGTAACATTTCTTAACATTACAATCATATTACATCAACCACTTTTTGTTTTCATTTTGGCCAGTTGTTACAAGCATCATACCTCATCACTTGTTGCCAGTATGTAATTACACTATAGCTACATGTAAACATTTGGCATTAGGAAGGGAATGGCATTAAGTGATGTGTCTGGAGATTTCCTGATCTCTTCCACAATGGTTCCTATTGGAACACCCTCCTGAAATGTCCAACATGGAGGGAAACTATCCCGTATATGATACTGATGAAAACTGTAGTCATAAAAATGACTGTTGTAGTAAAACGCTGGATAGCCGGCCC
>NW_018405982.1:3362-4978 GCF_002113885.1 Mizuhopecten yessoensis
ACCAGTGTTTCGCGACAAATACCTGAAGGGAGTCGGAGGCGGATGCCTGCCCGACTTTGTGTCCACCTCTGGCTTTGGACAATCCACATCACTATTCCCCCACAAACGGCTGCTTTTATCACCCTGTTTTATATCCTCAGGAACGAAGATGGGTTCAATACCACCAACAGCTTCTGACAGCTTCTGTGAATACAACAAAGAATACAATGCAAGTTGTAACACATTGATATAGTGTGTGTTTGCTGAAACCAGAACGTGGATTGTAAGTTTGGGTTAAATAAGGTAGGTAGGCAAAACAATTGATATACATCCAATACATCATATTTCATAAATGACATATTTTACTGCGTTCTATAAATTATTTCAAACTATACATGATTAAAATAGTACTGTCAGATGAAACCTTACCAATGTTTTTGTTAAAGCCGATACTAAACATAACTTATTACTAAAATTCCAGGATTTGAAAAGGAGGAAACAAAAAATGCAAAACTGAAAATTTCAAAAGAGTGTTCAATTTAAAAGTGGTTTTTTTCTGGATCAGTCAAAATAAGACAAACAATGAATACAAATGTTTACTTCAGATCAAACATTCGAGAAAATGATATTTCATTGACACACTTTTAAGAATAGGTTTGGACATGACTTTAAACACTACAGTAATTGTTATAAAACGAGAGGCCCAGAGGGCTTGAATCGCTCACCTAGATATCTAAGCAATCATGGCAAAATATTCTCCAAATGAGGTCCAAGGGAATATGCCAGACCCCAATGCCAATTCTTGTAGCATGTCTATATTAGATTTTTCTTACCCAGCAATTTAATGTATGGTTATGGGGTGGGGATCTCAACTGTTTCCAAGCTGTTACTCAGAAACTAGATTCCTAGGGTTGTCGCCAGACCCCAGGATCAATTCTAATATCATGACGGCATTCGTCTCTTTTTGTCGAGCATTTGTATTTATAACTTTGGGGTGGGGATCTCAACCGTTTTAAAGTTATGACCCAGGGGTTAAGTCTCCAAGGGTGGGGCAGACCCCAAGGCGATCCTGGAAGCATATGTGTATTCATCTCTTTATACTCAGCAATTGTATATATGCATGGTTATAGGGTGGGGATCTCAACTGTTTCCAAGCTGTGACTAAGAAACTAGGTCCCTAGGGGTTCGGTCAGACCCCAGGGTCTATTCTAATACCATGACTACTTTTGTCTCTTTATGCCAAGCCTTTGCATATATAGTTCCGGGGTGGGGATCTCAACCGTTTCAAAGTTATGACCCAGGGACTATGTCTCAAAGGGTGGGGCCAGACCCTAGGCCATCCTGGAAGCAAATGTGCATGCTTCTTTTTATGATCCACAGTTGTATATATGGTTATATCGTGGGGATCTCAACCATTTCCAAGTAATAAACTTTTTTTGGCCCCATTCCTTAGCATGTCAGCCCCACCATTTGTACAATTTTGAATCCCTGCCTCCCATATCATGAATGCCTCTGACCAACTATGATCAATATCCATGGCACAATTCTACAGAAAAAGTAGAAGTTGTTAATAGCAATATAGCCAAATATAGCCTTTTGGACCCTCCCCTCAGCCCTCTGGGGGGTCAGCCCAAACA
>NW_018405982.1:6488-6653 GCF_002113885.1 Mizuhopecten yessoensis
ATTTGGTGTACATATGTCAGCGCCAGAGGAAACTTAGGCTAGGTGTCAGAGAATTCCATGTTTTCATATAGTGTGTTCTGGCCCCAACGGCCAACACCAGGCATACATCTGTCAACAAGGTTACCGCGAGCGTTATATAATACGCCCGTCACACATTGAATGAGC
>NW_018405982.1:9703-25149 GCF_002113885.1 Mizuhopecten yessoensis
CAAAAAATCGCATTAATTTACGACAAGGTAAATAATATTTTGCTACAAGATGTTTACTGAAAGCGTTGGCTACTTAGAAATTTGATGTAACTTTACCGGAAGTATTGCATCTATTTTTGGTACTTTCCCACATGCAAATAAAGTTTATTTTTGCATTTGTTTTATGTTTCATGACTGAATAAATGTGACTTGGAAAACAATTTGAAAAAATTAAGATTAAAGTGATTTCGGCTACTTTTAGTAACAAGTCCTATTTGCGTATAATAGGCAAGTTTGCGTTTTATACGCAAGTTAGTCGTGTTCTCCGACCTGATAACAAACAGTATATAAGATATTTATAACTGAAATATACCGATTGATACACGGCGCAGCATGAGTTTCCTCTAGCCCTTATACCAGACTTAGACATTTTGACAGATAGATCAGTAAGTCATTCGCTTCTTTGTCATAGGCTTGGTCATTATGGTATAAATGAGAAGGTTAACACCTGGATAGAAAACTTCCTGGATAATATAGGAAACAGGCTGTCATGCTGAAGGGGAAAAATCTAGCATTGTCGATGTCAATTCAGGTGTCCCTCAAGGTTCGGTTATTGGTCCATCCCTCTTTCTATTCTATATAAACAACATTCCTGTTAGTCTTGTTCAACCAGACTCTTGTTGCCTTCGCATGCTACGCCGAGATAGAGAGTCTGGCCAAACCCTGTGCTTTCGTTTTGTGACATCATAACGAGATTCTGGTAAATTCTTTCATTGGCCAAAGGTTGACACCCTTTTTAACTTTTGAAGTCAGAATTTGATTGGCCCAAAATTCGATTGAATATTTTAATTCATTAAAAACTTACCTGTCTTCACTATTAACGAGAAAAATGTAAGAAAATGCTTCCAAAAAAATGATTTCATGTATTTTCATTGGATATTTTACAATAATTCATGAAGCTAACAGGGCTATTGATACAAGTCAAGCCAGATTACCCGAGTGAGATCTTGAAGGTGTTTTGAATGGTGTACAGGTAAAATCTCACTTGCTTTGCATGCGATTTTCCAACTTCATTCAGCCTTGTTGGCTTTGTGCTTAGTTATGATTTATTCAATGGAAATATATGGCATTATTCTGGAGATTTGATACATTTTCTTACAATGTTCTCGATAAAAGTGAATACACAGGTACTTCAGGAATGCAAGTATAGTTATTTTTTTTCATTAATTTCATTATTCATTGAAATGTTTCATAGTGTTGACATAACGTCCGGAAACGAAAGTAAAAGCATTGCCCTCTGGTGATGGTAATTCTAAAGTACTGTGTTTGACCAGACTCTTGAATTACAGACTCTTGAATTACAAGTGATCAAGCGTCTGGTTGAACGAGACTACATTCCTGTTGGCCTCCACTCCACTGTACGTCTGTTTGCAGATGACACCATTGTCTATCTTACTATCAAATCACCATCTGATGCCCAGCTATTGCAACAAGATTTAGACAAACTAGCTCTATGGGAGATAGCATGGGAAATGTCCTTCCATCCTGACAAATGTAACGTCCTTTCCATCACCAACAACAAACACCCACAACATCACAAATACATACTGCACGGAAAGGAATTACACTGTACAACACGTAGAGAAAGCAAAATATTTAGGTGTCACTATACAGTCAAATCTTAAGTGGGAATGTCACATAAATAACATCTGTGGGAAAGCCAACTCCACCTTAGGCTTTCTCAGACGAAATCGAAAGATAAACTCTACATCTGTCAAGGAGCAGGCATATAAAACACTTGTTAGACCAACCCTAGAATATGCCTGCTCAGTTTGGGACCCTTATAGTAAAACAGACATAAGCAAAATAGAAATGGTGCAGCGTAGAGCAGCCCGATTAGTCACCAACAAATTTGGAAACACCTCCAGTGTTGGTGACATGCTTCAACACCTTAACTGGCAATCACTTGAACACAGAAGGAGAGTCATGCAACTGACAACACTACACAAAACTATATACACGACAAAGTCAATAAGAAAAGACCAACTCATACCTCCAACCCGCCATACAAGACATGCACACCGGAACTTGTATCAAACACTCTCATGTAGAACACAGGTACGACAACAATCCTTTTTCCCTCGTACCATAGTAGACTGGAATAACCTGTCTCCAGATATAACCTCCATTACAACTCTTCTGACTACTTTATAAACTGTCCCTAAACAAAAAACAATTCTAACTCCAATACTTTACAAATATTTCCTTTCAACTATCTTTTATCTTTTCTTCTCTTGGCCTAGCATGCGCACCCACTATCACATGATATGATCTTCAAATAGATGAAGATGGTAATTATGTAGACGTAGATGTAGAGACCACACTAAATATACTAGATGGAATATCAATATTGACAGGACCCAATCTGACATGTGAATTGAATGAGTGTGTATATATATATGGGTGTCTCTTTTATATCGCAATTTTTAAATGTTCAAATGTGATATTTTCGTATACTTGATACTAAATAAATTGTTACATGTACATTACAGTGGCGGATCCAGGGACCTATCTGGGGGAGTTTCCAAATTTCCGGGGGGGGGTTCCAAGTGGGACAAAATTGAGGAAAATAGTGAAAATACATGATTTTTAAAGAAACTTCTCAGGCTGGGGGGGGGGGGGGGTTCCTGAAGCCCAATAAACCCCTCTGTATCCGCCACTGTATCACCTAATGATTAGGCCTACCTTAGCCTCATCTCCGTCGTCATACGACCCAGGGACAGGGTGACCAGCAGTTTTTGAAGGATCTCGTCTATCTTTCTCTTCATCAGGTGCCCTCGCGCCATTCGACTTCTCCGTTCGCATTCGACACTTTGCCATAACTAAGAAGTTTTAAGTTATGCATGGATCTATAAACAATTGTCCTGTTTCTCTGTTTTATCCGGATCCTTCTAAAACATCGAACAATTCACGTCTTAATCGCCACTTGTTAGAAATCGAAATGAGGTCACTGGAAATTTCCTTGTTATATCAACCCATCTATAAACAATTGTTCTGTTTCTCTGTTTGATCCTTCTAAAACATCGAACAATTAAATCTAAACAGACACGTCTAAATCGCCACTTGTTAGAAATCGAAATGACGTCACTGGAAATTTCATGTGCTATAAATAAAATAGGGGGTAATGGTTTCACTTAAAAGCGTCTTCAACCGACAACAAGCGTCTTCAAGTGACAACAAGCCTCGCCAGACAAAATCTTCAAAAATACTGAATAAAGTAAGCGACATTAGAAGATATGTTGTTAATATGACAATAATACACCTCTGTACCAAATTTAAATTTGATATTTGAAAAATTGACCAAGTAATGATGAATTGAATTTTTACGACCGCGGCGTGGCACATGTGTGAATTAGCCTGTAAAGTGAGGAAAGAGTCGCCAGATAATATCGTTAAAATTACTCGCTAAAGTAAGCGACATCAGGATATGTTATAAGTTAGACTTTTATTGATATATATGCCAAATTTTAGCTCGATATTTGAAAACATGATCAAGTTATGTTTAATTTACTATTTATTACGATCGGCGGCGTGGCATACGTGTGTGAATAGAACCACGGAATTAGATTATCTAAGTCCATGATAGAACACTACAGATCGTAAAGTGTCTTCAGACAATATCTCGAATATTAACCTATAATGTAAGCGACATCAGAACATATGTTATTCATATAACTATGATACACCTTTATACCAAACTTCAGGTAGAAATTTGAATAAATGACCGATTAATTATGTTTTTGATTATTACGATCGACGGCTTGGCACACGTGTGTGAATAGAACTCGCGTCTTCAAAATATATCTCTAAAATTAATCGATTAAGTAAGCGACATCAGAAGATATGTATTCATATAACTATGATTCCACTTTATACCAAACTTCAGGTAGATTTGTTAAAAAATGATTGAGTTATCGTGAATTTAATTTAACGATTTTACGAAGCTTTACGCCGTGTCACATATGTGTACGTAGGGTAGGGCTTCGCATAGATGAACACAGTTAGACCGAATTTTATTGTAGAACTCTCAGCCATGCACACTCTTGAAACGAGCATGTTACCAGACCCTACGGACGTGGTTCTACTCAGGGTCCGTTATATGTTCGTGTGACTGATCGATTTAATGTTAGTGTGGTGAATTTCGGGGGAGTTATCTCCCTTGGACCATGGACCGCGCCGACACGATATCTCGTGAGCTACGCGACAACATCGCTGTGACGCGTTGGCGCGGTCTCTTATACATCTTGCAACCGAATGAACAACACGTGAGTGATTTTCCTCCACCTTGTCTTTGATTTCAGGAGCTGAGAGCATTTACAACTACTTGTTGTGACGGTGTGTGAACAACACACACCGAATTCACGACAATTGGTGTCACAAGTGCGAAACAACTGGCGCTATTCGCGCTATTTTGACGAATTTTGTCATTTATTTTTTTCTACCTTGCTGGTCCCCTCTCGCTCGCACGTGCGCTGGCCATTTTGTTGACCAGTGCGCGAATTCCGAGTGAGAGATTTTGGGACAGTTCTAGTAGTTTGTTATTGTTATTTAATTATTTATTATGGGTAATTCAGAGTCGGCGGTGTTTTCACTGCGTTCTGAAATTTATATTTAATTTAATTTAGTTTACTTGTTAGTTTTTCACGGAACTTCATTCGCCTGTATAGTGGGCCGCCCATATTGGCGGAATACATATGACAGGCGAGACTTGAGTTATCGTTAGTATAGGATATTATTTTTATATTGTAGGGAAATTATTATATGTTTTGTTAGGTTATTATTACATTAGGTTAGAAATTAGTTATTTTAGGAATTAGAAATTATTTTGTAAACGGTAAATCGTAGTTGTAATCGTTGGAATTTTGTACGGGACGGTTGCACGTGTCTACTATAGCACCGTTGATATCTGTCCCTGTACATAATTTTGTAATTGTTTGATTAAGTGTGTTGACTTATTTCTTTATTGGAACTTTATATTTTGTCATGGCTGTCATAAATATACGGACAGCTACAGAAGATGAGCTGTGCACGTTGGAGGGTTTAGGCCCCGCGACAGCACAGAGCATCTTGAGTATAAGAGATGATGAGGGGCTCACTCTGCAGAAACTGGTGACTGTTTCCAGAGTGGGCATTGAGAAGTGGCAGAAATGGCTAAGTGATGGGGTCATCACGGGCATAATGGTCACTGCCCCTGTAGAGGCGCAATCACCAACCCGGTCGACCTCATCACGGGCAGATAGGCTAGACAGACAGGAGGACGAGGTTATGGACATAAAGCAGGAAGTTAAGGAACTGCGGGTCCAATTCAGGGAGTTAATGGTAACATTGGAGACGGAGGCTCTTAGAAAATCAGAGAGTCTGGCGGCTCGTGCTGCCTCGCCTCCGAAAAAGAGCTCTACTCCCGGCACTATGCTACTGACTACACCTAGTGGTGGTCAGTATGTCAGCCAGAGGCCACAAATAAATAGCTGGTCACCCTGGGGGGATAGGGGTACCACTCATGCTACCTCAACCTCCGTGCCACCATACTCGAACTCGCAGACAATGATTCCTAAACAGAAGGAGTCAGAGTTTGACCCTATCTTACAAGCTATCCCGAAGGATGGAAGGTATGTAAGGGGTCAAGATCAGGGTGCCCATGTATCAACATGGACAGCTGGAGGTGCCAATGCACCCATTGCACCCATTGCTTCTAAGTGGGGGTTTAAGCTGGAATCGGCCCCAAAAGTTGAAGGGGAAATGAGTCTGCCCTTGTCATGCCTATCATCGGACAATGAAAAGGGGGCTGACTTCCTGTTGGAAGATGTCAAGCCTAGTTTGACGCCTCGCAAGCAGGGAGGGGGGAATTATCCTGGGGGATATGACCCTTCACAGCCAGCTTTTCAACATAGGGGGGGTAACATACCCCCAGGTAATAGGCTGCCATACACCAATGGCGGGATAAGTAACTATCCCCTGTTGGGACACATAGACACTCAGTTAGGGCAAAATCAGGTTAAGATAGAACAACATACTATTCCTGCTCATGGTCTGCCTTCGGCCGTTGCCGGTGGTTACGCGAGGGTGCCCATAACCAGCACAAATTGTGGCGTAACCACATCGGCGCATGCTACCCGCGAGGAGAATAGAAATAGACGGACCCGCGACAGGTTGGACAACGAACGTCCTGCAAGGCGCACGCATCGCGTCCTCGGTGAGCGACATGTGCACCAACCACAAGGCACGCGCCGTGCGCCTACAAGGCGCAGACGTGATGATTCGTCAGAGAGCGACGAATCTGACCCCGATTTCTCCAGTGAGGGAGAGGGGGACAGCAATACAGATTCAGGGGACTCCTCCGACGACTACCAGAGTCATCGTCAAAGGAGTAGGAGTCCTCAGCGACATAAGATGCCCACTTACTCGGGTAAAGAGCGCTGGGAACCATTCGCTCTTAAATTCACCAGGATAATAAAGGACAGTAGATGGTCGGACCGTAAGACCAAACAACGGGTTTTCGATTGTCTGGTGGGTGATGCGTTGGATTACGCAGATAAACTCCCACGAACTCTTGGGTTCGCAAAACTGATGAAGGAACGGTTTAGCGACAAGGACGTCCCAGTGGTGGCCCGCAGATAGCTAAACTTCACTAGACAAGAGGAGCGTGAGAGTTTGGCGGAATTTGCTCAGCGGATTCAAACCATTACTGGGGATGGCTTTGCCCACGCAGACCCCACCACAAGGAACCAGATCGCTACGGAGGCATTCCTCAAAGGCTGTCGCGAGAAGATGGCAGCGCAGAGAGCCATGGAGAAGAATCCCAAGACGGTTCACAAAGCTCTGAAATACATAAAAGCCTCCGTGGCCAATCAGCGTGCTTTGTTTGGTTCTCGCGCGCCGCACTACCCTAGTAGGCAGGTAGAGTTTGCGGAGGGCACTACGTCGGGGGATGATAAAGTAGAAGAAGCCCCTGTACAGTTATCAAAAGATGAGCTACAAGAGCTAAAGAAATACCTGGCCCGGCTTAGTGCGGGCGGCGTATCTGCCCGTCCGTCTTCTCCTCCACCTCGGGGTGAATACCGATCTCCGTAACGCGACCGAGGTTTCCCTCAAAACTATGGGGGAAACAGATCACCGGATTATCGTGATAGGACACCGGTCCCTTATCCCTCATCAGATTATCGCGATAGGCCCCAGTACCCTCGTCCACCCCAGGACAACGGGCGTAATAGGTACGACGGTAGACCCCGCGACAGGTCACCATACGCTGAACAAGGTCCTTCGCGAAACCGTAATTGGTCACCCAGATATCAGGGGGACTCACCTGGCACAGGGTCACAAGGCCGAGGTCAACAACAGCCCCGCCAGTTGAGGTAACGACCGAGGACGAAATACCCAGGCGTACCGTCCAAGATCTTCATCTGCGTCCCCGGAACCATATAGAGGGAGCAACGGTCCCGCCAGTTGGGGTAACGACAAAGGACGGAATAACCAGGCAGAGAGATCAAGGTCTCCATCACCCACGCCTAGAAAGGAGGTCTAACCTTTGAGGGAGGTGAAGCTGGCGGTCTCAGATGGCAGTAGTATCACCATACCACTCACTTTGAATGGAACTCCTATTCAAGCTGTCGTGGATACAGCAGCCACTATGACGCTGATTAAGCGGGAGCTGGTAGATAAGCTCGAGGGGCCACTAGTGCTTGGGAAACGAGTGAGGCTCCGGGGTTTTACTGGCAATGTGGAAATAGCAAAACACATTTCACAGGAGAATCAGGCTAGTAATTTTTGAAGGATTGGAATGGAACTGGCCGCAATGATTATGTTATATGTATATCAACATTTCGGTTAAGCTGTGTGTGAAACAATGAAAAAATTGACCAGTGGTATGATTTGACGAGTTCCAATAAAAATGATCAATCCATTTGGTTTCGTTATAAGCACATGTAAGCTTTGGGTGTAATTAAAGAACCAAATAACGACCAAATCAATAAGACGGTTCTGATAGGTTTATCTTAATATCGGATCGTAGATTTGCGAAAGTTCTTGAGCCCTTCATCTCTATAAAGAATAAGGCCATTGCGCCCTGTCATGACGGCTTGCTTTATCTGCAGTTTGAAATAAAGAGATTGTTCTCTCGTTTGTTCGTATACTTTTGAAGTATTCATTTTTCGTTTAAAATTCCTATTAAGTATAACATATTTCTGAAATATTTAACGACACAAATTCACCCATACAATCTAAACAACTTTCACCAAGAAGCTATCAACAGCACGTCTGGTTCCGTTAACAATGACATATCAGGTGGTATTGGTTGTGTCTATGAAGAGAATATAAACCATATCTAGGACAGACTAGCATTCGTTTTCTTATAAAACCAATCAATTTGGTCATAACTCTTGAAAAAAGATTTAAGGTATTTGCATCTACCATAACGTTGAAATGAGCCTTAGATTAAATGCGTGTAATTGTGGAAGTAACAACAATTTTACAGGATGTCCGAAATTGGTGGATGTGGTGGACCCTGGTCAGATAACAGTGACTGGTGAAGGAATCTCTCGAGGCCTGTGTGGGAAGGAGTCCAGATTTACCGTGAACGCTGGCGATCTCGGAGGGAACATAGCAGTCAACATCCAGGGTAAATACACTTCTTCCTGGCCTTCTCAAATGTTAATCGTACCATTTTCTCCTTCTAAGTCGATGTCTTCTTTCCCTACTTCTTTTTTTAATAATAATAATAAAAAAAAAAAAAATTGAAAAAAAATCATAATGGCTTAAATTGACTGGCTGTTGTATTTATTTTAAACTTTCAGTGGGAGATGCAAAGGTAGATACGAGATGGGAGGAAGTAGGACCCACGGCATACCAATTCTCATATACACTGGCACAGACAGGGGTCTATGCCATTACAGTTCTGTGGAATGATGTATGCGTTCCTGGTAAGTGTCTACAGACTGGGGTATTTACTGTAACAGTAACACTATGTGTGTCGATGGTTATTGTCTTTAGACGAGTGTCTTTACGGTCATAGTTTTGTGTAACGACATGGGTCGCCCAGGAAAACAAGCAATATCCAATGTCTAGAATCAGAATAGTTTTAGTCGGTCGATTTAGTACTTATTGCTTAAGATGAAATAATCTATGGAAAACACAGGGGTAAGTTGCAAAATACGTTCCGCTCTGGTGTTAAAATAGATACATCACCCAATTAAATGAAATATATCACCTGTCGCTGTTACAGGAAGCCCTTTCAATGCAAATATTACAGACAGGTCAAAGGTGAGGTTGAAGGACGATCTGAGTGGGGATAAGGATGAGAATGACTATTTAGCTTTGGTGTGTGGGACTGACACCACCCTCCACTTCGACATCAGCGAAGCAGGCCCAGGTATGTAAAACATAAGCACAAACACAGCATTGTAGGAATTTCAACAGAGACCTTAAGAAAATAACCGTATCAGTCTAGTACATGATTTAAAACTATCAGTCTGTCTATGTAAAACTCCACATTGCAGTTATTTTCAAATTAAATGAACATGTATTAAGAGACCATCTGCAATATGAGAACACGTTATGGACTTGAATAATACTGTCTTGCTGTACTGAAAGGCTGTACTTGAGGCACCCTACCTCGTTACGAAAAGTTCTGACGTCAAAACTGCGTTTCTGTATTTTCTGTTCATTTTTCTCTTTTCTTTTGTTTGGCACCCTTGTATGTCTTGCCGTGTAATACGTGTCCTAACTTACTCAAGTAAAGACGGATGTAATAATATATATTCCGCTGGAGCTAATCAGTTTCGATAATCTTTTTCTGACTTCGTTGCACTATACATGTTAACAAGTGCCTATGCACTACCTGTAATGGTTGTTCGAATAGCAAATCCACTGTAAATTCTTGTGTACTGCCCACTACGTTATATTGCCTTCGGGTATCTGCTTATCAAAATAAAACTCAATAATTCATTTCCACTAGAGTACTCTACAAAAATATAATACAGTTACAGTTATATGCGCCTATATGTCATGCATACTTTTGATGATTAGACTTCAATAACTGTGTTGTGCTTTTGTTTATAATTGAAACAATATCGCATATCTCTCCCTTTTGATGGCTTTTCAAAAACATCTCGTCAAATTGCTTGCTTCATCACATAGCAAACATGGAGCAGTTTCACGTTTAAGACTGTATATACTGCAGAATATATGTAGGATATAACGGTACATGCAAATTAAGATGTCTGCTTCTACATGAATTTGCATTATATTTCATTCCTAAGACTTTAAGTCCGAGAAAACGTTTGGCTTCTTCCCGGAATGTTTACAATTTTCTCCCCCTTTATAATATCCAGGATCCTTTAATGCGGAGGTGCTGGCCCCTAGTGGCAAGCTTCCCGTGAAGCTAGACCAACCTGATGAAGACGAAGTTGCTGTCAGCTTCAAAGCCATAGAGGAAGGTAAGTCTGGATACATGTTTATTAACATGTACATTTGTCAATCAGGCAACCTGCATATGTGAGGTTTGATAGCGTTTTAAAGGAGATATTTTACGCATGCTTTACTTATTAAATATTCCTATACGTTAATAAATGCCTGATATTACAAACAAATGATTTCGAATTACTGTTTCGTTTGCATTTCTATATTCTCTTGTTTTCCTGTCAGCATTTAACTAAAACAGTTTAATTATACAGATATATATGTTGATGACGTCTTGCTTTCAGTTGATCATTACATACACCTCTACTGGTCAAACGTCCCTTTGGACTCTTCCCCAATTCTCTCCTACTGTCCGGGACCCATACTCCCAATCGACCACACTAAGGTCAAGGTAACAGGGAAAGGAATCACAGAAGGTCGTGCGGGAGTTCGGATGGCATTCATGATCGACGGGAAACTTGCTGGCCCCGGTATGTCTATTAAATAATGAATTATACTACACTGTAATACAGCAACACATTACAAGCAAGATGCATATGTGTTCCGTCTAAATGAGTGAACTGGTATTACTTTTAGTGAGAATTGGGGCACAAATTTGAAGGTTGTTAAGCATTTAATTAAAAAAAAAACTTGTTCAGAATGCAGAAAGTGAATAATGTACTAATAAAAATGAGACAGTTTCTGGAAAAGGAATTAGACTGTCTGAATTATACAGTAGGTAAGAAAATAGATCGTCAAGTTCCTGAGAATTTATACAGAATGGGAATAATATAGGTTTTTTTCAATTACATTTGAACTTTCACGGAATGTTTCGGGTTACTAAATAAGATACCGCATAAGCTGCAAAAGATCTGTCAAAACATAACGAATTCGTGATTCATACCAATAGCCTACAAATACGGAGAGTTAACTGGAAGTAATTGCGATATGAATCATACTGTATATCTGAGTCATTACGCTTCTTGCAAATTAAACTCATCTTTGTTCAGCTGATGCAAAAACTGATATGATGATTAGAGCACAAATAACTTTGACACATACAGCTTTAGGAAATTTGGCATAAAGAAGTTTACATTTCTATTTGAATTACATAGTGATTTGTCAGGGGTATACCGCTACTCTTTGCTCGCATCAGCCTACAACTTAGAGTTTGTGTGACCCCCGGTTATACTAGCTTGCGAGTCCAGGCATATCTGCAATAGGCCTCGAGCCAATATCGCAGCCAGCACATGTACAACAGAGCTCTGTAACCGATGATGGAAAGCAACTGCGCAATCAAAGTAACTAAAGTCCCTTTCATAGTAGTGGGTTCACATCCCTATATACCGGACCATCCTTGGGTCTCCCCCCGTTAAGTACGACAAACATTTAGATAAGTTAATTATCATGCATTGAAGTGTCAACTTAACATACAAATACAGGTGTGCCAAAGGTGGAGATGCAGGGCGTAAGGTCCAACCCAACGGTTGAAATGTCGGCCCTGAAGTATGACCGGTACCGCTGTCACTACACCGCCCCCTCCCCTGGGGCTTACCTTCTCTACATCTACTGGTCAGGAACGAAACTGATCAACGTACCGTACAAGTTATCTGTGTCCCATAGAGAAGCTGGGGGAAAGGTGAAGGTCATAGGTCGCGGACTCAAGGGCGGATTCGTGGGTCAGGAGCTCCGCGTAATTGTGAACACGACCTTTGCAGGATACGGTAAAGTTACAAAAAATAATTTTCGTAACGATCCCCGTACCACTGCCTAAAACTGTAACAATGCTTGACTATAGCTTTGATAAGTCATTTCTGATCTTTGAAAAGAAATCCCATATATTGTGGGACTTAAACGAAATAAACGAAATATAATCAATAACAGTGTTCTGGATGTAAGTAATTCAGTGGGGTTTAAGGATTAGACCAGGATTAGGACCCTGTACTACATATTGTAATAATGTTTCTCAAACCGACCGGGCAAACTGGTCAACGGAAGTGTCCTTAACCAACTGTGCTATGGGAATATCCAAACGGAAGTTAGGGGGAGGTAACGCAATAAACGAATATCCATGTTGTAAGAACGTTTAACATGTTTTATTTCTCTAGCATCAAATGGGATTCACATTATTTCAATAGGAATTTATTCAAGGAATTGACCTAGCGTGTTTCATTGTATAATTACTTGAGGCGGATCATGTCAGTTGTAATGAAAAACATTTGCTTAATCATGATTTCCTAAAAATATTGATCTATCCGTGTAAATTTCTCTTCTACATTCTTTCTACTTCCTTGTCTCTTTGTCCCTCTAAGCTTTACCTATAGACTTTACAAACATTTACTTAACCACTCTTCCACTTTCACCATACCGACCTACCAGATATATTGTTTTACCTTTATCCATGTTTATTTTGCCTCTACCCTACTACCAAATTATTTATTTCATTCTCCTGTGGATAATCATCGAGTTTCTCAATCGTCCAATTTAAGAATATTCTCAGTAACCCGGTATTTTATGCTGCTTCTGACCAGCGATTGAATCCCCAACCATGTTTCCTTATACACCGACTGCCAACGGCCCACATACGTTGTCGCTATCACTGTTAAAGATATATATGCCAAGTTTCCTCTTTCGATACAGGGCTTGGCTAACATTTACATTGCTTCGCAGGCAAGTCATAAGAGGCTATACATGGATTTATCTATCTTTTTTCTCATAAGCGTAGTTGAGATACTCAGTAATGGCATAGCACTGTTAAACGGGAAATTATTGCTTTGTGGTAATATTTGCGTTTTTTGCAATGAGTAAATTAGCCCGAAAATATTCATTCACAATATATAATGATTATATATATGCAATAATTTATATATACTCAGAGCCAGTGTCAACATGAACATTTCCGAATCGCAATCAGCGTCAAAGCGTCACAATGCAAATGTTTCCACACGCGAAAGTTTCCACTTTTACAGTTATAACTAATGTTTGCGTTGCGCCCCGAGGTAATCCAGTATTACCCGAGTCACATAGCAAGAACTATGATAACCCCAGTGTAATGGAAGACGATAAGGATGCATAACCCCCAAATCTTCCTGATGAGTAAATAATTTAATCACACAGCATTTAATTCTATATTAGTTATCCACCCACTCAGCTCCTATCCATTTTGATCTTTTGTCACTATTGCGACAAAAAACATTTTGATCTCCTCTCAATAAATCATATAAAAGAATAAATCAATTTCCAATTTGTTTTATATTTCTATCACAGGTGAGGTGGCAGCAGAAATGAGCGGAGTGTTACAGCCAGCTCGCTGTGATATTTTGGACCAGCAAAACGGTATCTTAACCTTGAGATTGTTTCCTACAGAGGCGTGTAGACATAGTCTTTCAGTCAGTTTTGATGGAGAACATGTTCCGGGTATGAAATATTGATGTGTGATATCAGGGCCTACACGTACGATAACTATAGTCCGATGTGTGTCCTTTAATCAATGTGAAAAATGTGGCACCGGAGTGTAATATCCAGTCCGCTACTTTGTACCATTCCGTAATATTACCCACTTGATTGCTATTCTGTAATATGGACCAACCGGAAGTATTATTAAAAACCAGGCACATGGAACAAGATGGTGTTTGTTGAGTCTGAATGTTAAGCCGTAGTTAATGATGGCATTAGGCATGCCATCAACACATAAACACTACATTTTGGCGACGAGGATGGGATCAGAATGACATCCCTACCAATATTTCCTTCGTTCGATACCGAAAGCGACAAAAGTAACGCTGGCCCAAGATGGGATCGGTGGATAGGGCGTTTAGAGAATCTGCTCGTGGCCCTGGACATTACGGACGAGGATGAAAATGATAGAAAAAGAGCACTCCTGCTTCACTATGCAGGTGAACGTGTGTATGACATATATGAGGCAGAAAAAGGAGAAACCGAGCCGTCATATGGAGCCACCAAACAGGTGCTCACGACATACTTCAAACCCAAGAAAAATCAACAAATGGAATTATACACCTTCAGAAGCTATAAACAGTCAGAATCGCAAACTCTTGACGAGTATGTCACCGAATTACGACGACTAGCGAAGGATTGTGGATTTGCAGACACGAATAAGGAGATTCTGTCACAGGTCATCCAGCACTGTAAGTCCAACAGACTCCGGAGAAGGGCACTCCGCGAGCCTGACAAAGACTTAAATGGAATTCTAACACTCGGTAGAACACTAGAGTTATCCGATGTCCAAGCTACAGCAATGGAACGGGACCAAAGTGCGAGTGTTAACGCGGTTGGTCGTGCACAGTCCGAACACAAACCGTTTAAAAGAAAACAACACAGATCGTCCAACTTCAAGCGTGGTACACCCAAACAAGGTGAGTCCGATAAAAAGTGTATGAAATGTGGAGGATCATACCCTCACCATGGAGACTGTCCCGCTAAAGGCCAGACTTGTCATTCATGTGGTAAAAGTAACCACTATATGAAAATGTGTCGATCCCGTGTCAACAAGCCTACTCACAAGGGCCAGAATCGAAATGTGAAAGCTGTTCAACAGGACACTGGCCATGGTCAATCGGTTAGTTATGATGCCCGATACCAAGATGGCGAGACGGACGACGATGACCGTTACTGTTATGGAATAAAGGAGACTTTGACAAATTCCGAACAGGTGAGATTTGTAAACGAGGCTCCCAACTTCACTCTAAAAGTGAACAACAGACCACTGAGAGTATTGTTAGACAGCGGTTCCTCAGTCAATATACTTGACGAAACAGCATACGAGTGTATGGGTAGGCCGCCTATCACCCGTGCTAGTAACAGGCTGATACCGTACGGTGGTGGTAAACCGTTATCAGTCCTGGGAAAGTGTGATCTTGGTGTAGAAACGAACAAACAGTTTGACACTTTGACATTCTATGTTGTGAAGGGACATAGGTACGGATCCATCCTAGGGTATCCATCAGCCCGTAATCTGTCACTGATCCATGTTGTGAGTGAAATCGCAGAGGATG
>NW_018405982.1:27579-28455 GCF_002113885.1 Mizuhopecten yessoensis
CAGAGAACGTAGGGTAACCAGGCAACCGTTGCGATTCCGAGACTATGAGTGTTAGTGTTACTTACTTTGGGGCACAATATTCCCCACAGATACATTTATAATATTTTGTAACAGACCTAGCTGTGTTTGGGGCATAATAATCCCCACAGGTCTCTAATGGATCAAAAAGATTCGTTTAGTTGAGTTATTAGTTTATTTTTTATGTTTAAAATGACATTGTGCACGGTTTCGCATAATCATTATATCGCGACAAGTTTTCGTGACAGCGTTTATTATATCGAACAATGTAGTTTGTATTTAAACGACAAAATACTCTATATTGACGATTACGAACAATTAACATAAAAAAATATTGTGCAAACGATTGGAACTACTTTTCAAGTGAAACAGAACAGCGACAATATTGGTTGTGATCAAAGTATTTTATTATTGGACAATTCAGAAAACAAACTTTGACAAAGTTAACAATTTATAAAGATAATTATAACAGTAAGAATATTAAAAGAAATTGATATAATTTTTGAGAGTAACAATTATATTATATAATGTTATATATTTCTATTCCATCGAAAAGGAGGGATGTAATATCCAGTCCGCTACTTTGTACCATTCCGTAATATTACCCACTTGATTGTTATTCTGTAATATGGACCAACCGGAAGTATTATTAAAAACCAGGCACATGGAACAAGATGGTGTTTGTTGAGTCTGAATGTTAAGCCGTAATTAATGATGACATTAGGCATGCCATCAACACATAAACACTATACGGAGGATTGCTGTATAATAGTTGCAAGAAACAGAGAAAACTCGCGGGAGGAAATATAACTGAAATCAAGTTAGTGTAAGCTTTACTTACAATTAAACACGGAAGTA
>NW_018405983.1:0-245 GCF_002113885.1 Mizuhopecten yessoensis
CTATGCCCAAGCTAAGGGGAGATAACTCCAATTGAATTTTCGCGCTGCGCCAAAATGTCGTCACACTTTTATACCATCGGAAGAACGGTGTTTTTATCGTACTTGTCCATGTTATAGAAATAGACACATGGTTGGAATTTTATCTTCGATATCCCTCGTCACTTTACTACAGTCAATATTACAAATATTATGGCGGAAAGGTAAGGAGCGGAGATTGTGAAATATTGCAGAAGCGACAATTTCCT
>NW_018405983.1:799-3421 GCF_002113885.1 Mizuhopecten yessoensis
AGGATGGTCTGTGCATAGTTTACATTAAATATATCTTAATTGATATGACAATGCTTTTGTTTTTCAATATCATTTTAATATTTTATATAAGTAAAACTTGTCGGATCATACACCGTGTACATTAATACATCAACATAAAAATTTATGTTTTTGAATATTATTTTAATTATTTATCTAACTAAAACATATCAGATCATGTGTAATTACAACTGAGACTGGTGCATCAATATATAGATAATTAAATGAGATTAATTTAAATCACAAAACACAAATGACATTATCATTTTCAGAAATCCATCACCCGATCTGTTGGTTCCGTGGTCATTATCTGCAAGTGACAGTGAAAGTGATCTGCAGTTTAACCTTGTTGTTCCACGAGTAAGACTGGAAGACAGCATAGTGCCTATAGTCATATCAAGTTCCGAATCAGGAGACAGCACTCAGCCGCCAAGTGATCCACTTAGTGCCAGGACTGGCAATAACACCCGGACACGCTCCCCCATCCCAGGACCCCATTCTCCAACCCCAGGGCCAAGCTCTATTGTTGAGCACAGTCCTGTCCATCCCCTGGACATGTAAGTTTTCAAGATATTTAAGAAACATCCTTTTATTTTTTCCTGTTGTAGAAGATACTCACAATGGGAGAAATTTCACCTTAATTTATCATAGTTTAATTGTCAATTTGTCATATATTTATTGTTAAAAAAGTATGAAAGTATTACATTTTATTATATCTTAGCATCATTTGTAAAAGCTCAGGGCTATTGTTGATCTTTCACTTATTTTGCACTCAGAATGTACACCGCGGTTCAACCTGGAGTAACCAAAATTTGGTATGCAGGTAAATTTTAGACTGGCAGAGTGAAGTGTATCAAAACTTAGAAGTACATTGTAGTTGACTTGGACTGCCAACCTCCATCATTGGTGGAGTGACTTGTACAGTAACTGTACCTCTGTTTGGTAAATAAGAACTCATGACCAGTAGGGGACCATGGGTTGAATTATGTTATATTTCCATTTTGTTCTGGATAGATATTACTCTTGTGTTATATTTTTCTGTATTTTTAGTCCCAGACCAGTCTCTGACAGTGATGCTGACCTTGTGTTTAATACTCCAGATCTAGAGCCAGTTGTCAATAAACCGAGAGTCTTAAAACGACCCCGACAACCCAAAATCAAGAGGCCAACATACAGTGAGCTAGAGGTAATTAACATATATTATTAGTTGTAACCTGAAAATGACATATATTTTTCAAAATTAATGTTACGATAATAAATGCAAGTGACAACAGTATGTTTTGAACTTGGAAAACACATTGTTATTAAATTAGCATCTTAGCTTGTATACATTAGTTTTTGTAATTTTTATTTGCAGCAAGAAAACAGGAAACTGAAGAAGGAGGTGGAATGTCTTCGCCTTGAGCGTTCTCAGCTGAAATTTAGACTGGCAAAGACTGTGTGGGTAAGAAATCAACTATCTGGTTTAAAGGCAAGGGTGGGAGAGTTGGAAAAAAAACTGGCAAATGTGGAAAAGAAGTGAGATTGAGGGAAACCCACGGTTTAGTTATTTAAAGATGTTAGGAACATATGCTGCAGCAAAGGGTATTACACCTGCCACCCTGGAGCATTCTATTTTTTCCAAAATGAAACCACATGATTTCAAAAAAGGATTGGCACTGGAACTTTTTTTGTATGCAAAGTCAATAGGTTCTAATCCAGTTAATCATTGCTGTGATTGGTTTTCTAAATTTTTGGATATTCCACTCAATTCTATTTCCCATGCCTCCTTAAAAACCAAACTTTTCCAACTTCTGAAATCAAAAAGAGCCAAAGGAGGGAAAAGTGCACAGCTTTTGTTGGACCAAGTGTTCCATGTTCCTGTGTCATCTTTTGCTGCCCCTGCCCCACTTGCATCTCCCCCTCAATCATTATCTTCCACTTCTGAAACCTTCGTTTCAACATCTGATGTTACCAGGAAACGGCCAACAAAATCAGCCAGGTTACAGAATATATTGTCTAAACTGAAATTGGAACGCAAAAAGGGACAAACAGTCAGGTTAGAGAATATATTGCTGAAAAGAAAGTTGGAGAGAACAAAGGGACAAAAAGAAATAATAAAAAAATTAAAACTTGATGTTCAAAATTATGAGAAAGACTTTCAAAAAGTGTCTTCAAAGTCTGACACAGTAAAAGAAAGATATAAAATGAAAGAGATGTCAGAAAAGAAAGTGAAAATGCAAAAGAAAGTAACAGAGCTGGAAAATACAGTTAGAGCAAATGACAGGTTGATTTCAGGATTGCAGCATCACAAAGGGGAATTGGAAGGATGCCTGGATCAAAGTGTTACCTTATTGGAGGAGGGAACGAAAGAGGTAGAGGAAGTGTTGATTGCGAATAATGATTTGGCTGTAAATAACGAATATTTGCAAACCTTATTAAATGACAATGCATCATTGATAACATTTGATGAGGGCACCAACACCTTTACACATGATATGACACAATGTGCTATGAACTTGCTGGACTGCAATGTCGCGGCACACAATGTTACACAGGTTATACAATCAGTTGCTAATTTGTGTGGTCGTGAACCAAACAGACTACCAAGCAGGCAGACAATTG
>NW_018405983.1:3451-4460 GCF_002113885.1 Mizuhopecten yessoensis
TCTCTATTCAGATGAAACCTCCAAATTTGGAAGGTCTTTTGAAGTGTTTGCTATATCGGATGTGCAAAAAAAATCATACCTGTTAGGCTTGAGGGAAATGTACAGTAAGAGTGCATCGACAGTTCTTGACACGCTGAAGGAGATTCTGAGTGATATAGACCAATGTTGTGATGGGACTGATACTGGGAAAAGAATCCTTGCTGGTATTAAAAACACCATGTCAGATAGGGCAGCCACAGAAAAGAAGTTTCAGGGTCTGTTAGAAAGTTACAGGATGGAAATTCTCCCAAGTGTGAAAGAGGGATGGGGCCAGATGAATGATGTGGAAAGAACTGCATGTGGCCGTATGAACAACTTCTTCTGTGGCCTTCACATCTTAGTGAATTTTGCAGAGGTATGTGCTGTGGCTCTGAAAAAGTTTGAGAAACTACAAATGGACACTGAAGTTGTACGGCCAGATTATGATAGTGATACAGAAAATGTAGAAATGACGGCATTTCCTGGAAAAGCTGATGAAAGCGGAACACTCCGACTCATTAGAACAGCAAGCAAGGCGTTCGCAAGAGGGGTTGATGAGAAAAACGGGGTTCATGGGCCATTTAAAACGTACATTGAGAGCAAAGATGACTCTGTGCGCTTCATGAAATTTCAGCACAACCGGTTCAATATCCTTTTTCTGCTTGGAGGCATCACCTACCATCACCGAAATAATATTGAGGACTTTCTTGAAAATATTCAGGGATGTTCAAATCGTCTCCNCCAGTCTGTCCTGGCCGACATCAAGGTACCTCTATTTAAAGCTGGATGTAGGGCACTTGGAATAATTTCAAAGCTTGTGACAGCTCCACTGTGGCGTGTTATCGAAAATGACAGCCACATTCTGGAAATGGCAGATGTCTTGTCCACCTTACAAGAATTCTTCTCAAAGGCCCGTGTGGACAGCACTGAAGTGCTGACAGGAAATATGCTACCATTTGCCACCAACACACCAGCAGTGGAGGAAGAGTTG
>NW_018405984.1:0-245 GCF_002113885.1 Mizuhopecten yessoensis
ATATGAAATTGAAATAGCATGGCGTCTTATAAGTTGGGTATAGACACGGTCCACGCTAAATTGAAGTCATGTTCAGACCTGGGATTATTATGGGATCTCGGGTTCAGTATGGCCCGTGTCCCACTTCATGTTAGGTTAAACTTCAGACCACTTTATCAATGTTTTCTTTACACCTGTTTAATATTTTAGGCTCTAAGCTTGGTATAGACCGTGTTTGGGTGAAATGGGCATTAGAGGTCTATAAC
>NW_018405984.1:2133-3097 GCF_002113885.1 Mizuhopecten yessoensis
TATGACCCAGGGGTTAAGCCTTCAAGGGTTGGGCCAGACCCTAGGGCAATCCTGGAAGCAAATGTGCATTCCTCTCTTTATACTCAGCAATTGTATATATGGTTATATGGTTATATGGTGGGGATCTCAACCATTTCCAAGTAACAATTTTTTTGGCCCCAACCCTTAGCCCGGGGGGTCAGCCCCACCATTTGTATAATTTTGAATCCCTGCCTCCCATGAATGCTTCCGACCAAATATGATCAATATCCATGGTATAGTTCTACAGAAAGTCGTTTATAGCAATACAAATGTATAGCCAAATTGCCCCCTTTTAGCCCAGCCCTCAGCCTCCTGGGGGGTCAGCCCCACCATTTGTACAATTTTGAATCCCCACCACCTAGGGATGCTTTCAGTCAAATATGGTTGATATCTATCTCTTAGTTCCAGAGAAGTCGCTTAAAGTAATATAGCTAAATAACCCTTTTGGCCCCGCCCCTCAGCCCCCGGGGGGGTCAGCCCCACCATTTGTACAATTTTGGATCCCCACCATCTATGGATGCTTCCAGTCAAATCTAGTTAAATTCCAATCAGTGGTTAAGAAGAAGAAGTCGTTTAAAGAAATTGTTGACGGATGGACGACGGACGCCACAGTATGGCATGCGCTCGCCTTGGTCCTTTGGACCCGGTGAGCTAAAAATTGACTGAATGTCCTGGTTTTATGTAAGCTTACCTGTGGTGGTGGAGTTTTGTTTTCTGATATACCAATCGTCATTTTCAACTTGTGTCTTGACTGTACAAAGAAAAACCATTAGTTATATGTGATGCATAGTAAAAAAAATGAGAGTGTTTGAATTCACGGCATTTATCCTGTAAAAAACGAAGAGGGGGCTAACACACACAAATATAATATAGGCAAAGAAGTAATGAGGACGATGTAGACAAAGAAATTTGTCAACTTTTTTAGGCTATCCACTCCCTTATC
>NW_018405984.1:4819-5437 GCF_002113885.1 Mizuhopecten yessoensis
TTTTATTACCAGGGTACATATAAATATTTGATGAAAATAACATTAACATAGAGAAAGCAGCTACATATATATGCTGTACGTATACATGTGCATGTGATCATCAGCACTCCTCAGTACACAAATGATTTATAATTACCAACTCTAGGTCTATATAGCTATTTATAATATATATACCAGTATACAGTGATAGTACCATCTGAGGATCAAAGTCCGGGGTCACGCCACAAGTATTAACATAATTATAATACTTAATACACACTCCTAAGGTCAAAGACCATTGCTCTGGTGTCAATCAAGTTCATTTATTACATTTTGTTCAGCGTAGCCAGAAAATTATTTCTGCATGATAGATTATATTGTACATAGTTATAAATATTCTACAAACCTATCATGAAGTATTTTGATGTTTAGTTATAGATGGCCAAGTTAAATTCCTACATGTACTGTAGCTGGGCTAGTGTATTGTACTGCCTAGAAACTTCATCAATAATGATATTTATAACCTGTATGTACATGATCTGTAACAACTTTACTTGCATTGTCGATGGGCCGTGAAACAAAACAAAAAAACACCAGGTAAACTGATATCATCTAATACTGGAGGAAAAGAAACAGGTA
>NW_018405984.1:6104-7589 GCF_002113885.1 Mizuhopecten yessoensis
TTATCATCTAATACTGGAGGAAAAGAAACAGAAAATTATCATGATTTTAACATTGAATATCCCTTCATTAAATTCAATTCCTAGGTGATATTTCTTTATGTAATGTATATAAATTTGTATTCTATTAATTAGAATGTAAGGGGGTATACGTAGATATCGCATTTATTCAATATTCAATATTCCTTGTCCAATGTATAGATCTAGAGATTATATACAAAATGAATATCAGTATGATTCAGAAAGAAAATGTAAAACTAAAATACTTTGTATTTTCAAGAAATGTCCAAAACTTACAACTATGGTATTGTTAACTATATATCAATTAGTTTTATATCTTGCCAACCTATTCCCCATGGTAAGAAATTAATATTTCGAACAGTGGCATAGCATACATGTATACTTGTATGCCTAAGCATACACTAAACACTTTTAAGAAGATTTTTTTCAATCATATATTGTTATTAATTTCTTTTTTTATGATTAATATGGACCGTCCGTATCAATCATTAAAAAGAAAAGGAATAAAAAAAATCTTCTTGAAAATTATAGTCCGACAGAACATATTATACTGTGTTGTCCTCAGCTAATTGTTGAAGGACCTTTCAATATTATTAGCAAGTAAAATTTCTGAAAGGTGTTCCCAGAGCTGATTGTTTATAGGGCCTGGTATAATTTCTTTCAGCTATGTAAGCATACATTCTGAAATATGATTTGCTGTACAGTTTTGCTGTACATGTACATGCACAGCAAAACTTGTCTAATTTGACCCAAGAGTCTTCTGACACTCTGCCTATATCAACATAATGATGGAATTCAATTTCCAATGAAAACTAACAGAGAATACTCGTGTATTCTGACATCCTCCCTAATCTGACTAGACTGGCTACCAGCCCCTAAGTTTTTATGAAAAATCTCTCAGTTGCATTTTACTAGCTTATACTTATCTCCCCCTAGTTTAGAACTAATTAGGAACTCTAGAATCAGACATCCAATGCAAGTGATCAAAAACTTTTGAGTTAAACGTATTTCCTAATAATTAAATATTCTAGAGACGGTGGCCAGTCTATAATCTGACCAACATGCTGTATATTGTGTCCAATGTGGTATATGAAACAGGTTTCATTACGCTGTGTTCCTCTATATAGCTACAGGGTATGCATATAATTGTTTACCAGTGAGATACAGAATTCAATCAAATTGATTAGGATGATATATCTAACCTACTGTTGAGAGATGTATCACTGTTATCTTTCGCCTAGTAAATGAAATTAATCTGATAGTTGACTAATCAAAAGATCAATTCACTATACTCCATCTGCAAAATGGCTGATCATGCCCATTCTGAATGAGTTGAAACGGAGGTAAAAGTTCCAAGTGCTCATATTGTTCACCACACCTGTAATTGTGAAATTAAAGTGAACTTTCATATTCTGTATGATTTTGCTGCAGTTATTATACATGTATGTACATGTATTGAGATAAAAG
>NW_018405985.1:0-245 GCF_002113885.1 Mizuhopecten yessoensis
ATTCTAACGACACTAACAATGTACCATTCTGACGACGTTTAAAATGTAACCTTCTGACGACACTTACAATGTACAATTCTGACGACACTGACAATGTAATATTCTGACGACACTTACAATGTACCATTCTGACGACGTTTACAATGTAACATTCTGACAACACGCACAATGTAACATTCTGACGACACTTACAATGTACTATTCTGACGACACCTACAATGTACCATTCTAACGACACTTACAAT
>NW_018405985.1:3207-4816 GCF_002113885.1 Mizuhopecten yessoensis
CTGTTGTTTCAGCCAATCAGAGTCCGCTCAAAATCAATAAAAATAATAATAACTGTTATAACATTTGTATTGTAGTCGATAGAAAGTACTATTTATCTGAGATTCGGCAGCCAGTATATGCTTATATCTGTCCTACCTGTGAACACGAAAATTGTGTGGTTGTTGAAATACGACAGGTTTAAAAGTGCACGCGTTGTATATCAGTGCATAAATATATGTAGTTACATGTATCTCATGGATACCTAGTAAATGCACGAGCTATGTACATGTATCCTGATGTTTCTATAGCATCCAACATAATTCTATTCTAGCTCCATCGATACACTCCAGTATATTTATGTAGGAGAACTCATTTCACTTTCATTACTGATCAAGCATAATTTATGATGTAGTTTTCAAAAATCCCAGGTTTTTTTAATATTATTTTTTAAGTTGGAATAAATAAATTCTGCCGTTTCAAGTTAATTGATAATACAACTTAATTCATTTCAACATAATGTTGTTCACATATGTACCGAGTAATGTACAGGTATAATGCGCTTAATTATTTAATCAATATTGGTATAAAACATCCAATATGTCATTGATTGATTATACACGTAGGTGCTTCCATAGGCTCTTACTCGCTATTCAAATGTTTCTCGTATACAGGAGGAAGAAGAATGCTATCAGATTTTGTACATGCCAATATTCGCCATTGTCATTACGGTGGCGACTATCACTCGTGACGTCACAGGTCAATCAGCCTCGTTACATGTAATGCCCACAAACTATGCAGATCTGTTGGGCGACGGGAGAGATACTCGGTCTCGGCAAAATACAGCGTCATTTTTGGATTCGACAGTACGTTGTAATACTCTGATGTCTGACAATAAGACATTTACAATTTTGATATGACCTTATGTTTTGTTACTGTATATCCACAATATATCTGGGAATAAGTTATTATTTTTCTTTTTGTTACTGGGAGGAGAAAAAAAAACCGCTGACAACAACAGGTATTTATTTTTTAAAAGCCTTAAAGCACACAGCAACAAAGGTCTTATCATTGAATTTGTGAAAAGGCCTAGTAATTTTAGATACAAAAGAAAAAACATGTACTCACCTTGACATATTACTTCAGCCCCAATCGTACAGCTGTCATTGGATTCACATTGAGTACAATTATGTAATGTCGGTTCGAATCCTTTACAGTTGTATCGAACCCGTGTGGGTTTACTGACATTTGTTTGTTTGGAAGGCATCATTCCGCCGCTTGATCAACAGAAAAAAAAGAATTCAAAGATATTCACATATCCATATTTCATCTTTGTAATCATAGCGGACTCAAATTTTAGCGTATTATCTAATTTTATCAGATTAGCCCATCGGTGGATTGGCGCTATAACAATATATACAATAAGAAATTATATACAGAAACTTCAATTAACGCAGTCATAATTTAACGTGACACTTAAAGCCCGAAAAGCGTTGGAAGTAAAGTACCGCTAAAATATGTGTACGTTAACAGTGCTTGTTCTTTATATCAAGTTAACCGCTATGTGTACGTTGACAGTGCCTGGGCAGCAGTGTACAGTAGCGTACGGTGGCCATGGGTGATATTTTTGTA
>NW_018405985.1:6965-7205 GCF_002113885.1 Mizuhopecten yessoensis
TAGTTTTCCATTTTTTTTACATTTTTTTTCCAGAATCTATTTATAGCAGGTCAATAACACTTTTTCTACCAACTTTTTTACAAAAATTCCAGAATCTATTTATAGCAGGTCAATAACACTTTTTCTACCAACTTTTTTGAACACCTGTTCCAGAATCTTTTTATAGCAGGTCAATAACACTTGTTCTACCAACTGTTTTGAACACCTGCAAACCACTCAGGTTTATAACTACTTTTACAG
>NW_018405985.1:9066-9382 GCF_002113885.1 Mizuhopecten yessoensis
GGCAAATTAAGTCATTATGTTGAACAGATTTTATAGCCTTTCATCTCAGGATGCAACTTGCAAAGTATCAACATCCTGGGACCCATGGTTATTCAGAAGAGATCGTTTAAAGATTTTAAACAAACTTGACCCCTGTGACTTTGAATGATAGTCAAAGTCATTCACTGTAACACACATAGTAGTCCTTGATCCCAGCATGCTACTGACTAAATATCAACATCCTGAGCCTTTTGGTTATTCAAAACAAGTTGTTTAAGTATTTTGAACATATTATTTGCTCCTTGTGACCTTGAATATAATTCAAGGTCATCCATTT
>NW_018405986.1:0-350 GCF_002113885.1 Mizuhopecten yessoensis
TGTAGTAATTGGTACAATATTGTTTAGCAGTGGGTACAGTATTGTATAGTTGTGGATACAGTATTGTGTAGTAGTGATACATTATTAGTAGTAGTGGGTACAGTATTGGTGTTAGTGGGTGCAGTATTTTGTAGTAGTGGGTACAATATTGTATAGTTGTGGATACAGTATTTTGTAGTAGTAGGTACACTATTGGTGGAAGTGGGTACAGTATTGTGTAGTAGTGGTTACAGTATTGTGTAGTANCATTGTGTAGTAGTAGGTACAGTATTGTGTAGTAGTGGGAACAATATTGTATAGTTGTGGATACAGTATTTTGTAGTAGTAGGTACAGTATTGTGTAGTAGTGG
>NW_018405986.1:2175-5242 GCF_002113885.1 Mizuhopecten yessoensis
CAGTATTGAAAGTAGTGGGTACAGTATTGTGTAACAGTTGATACAGTATTGTGTAGTAGTGGGAACAGTATTGTGTAGTAGAGGGTACAGTATTGGTAGTAGTGGGTACAGTATTGCGTAGTAGTGGGTACAGTATTGTGTAGTAGTGGGTACAGTATTGCGTAGTAGTGGGTACAGTATTGTGTAGTAGAAGGTACAGTATTGTGTAGTAGTGGGTACAGTATTGCGTAGTAGTGGGTACAGTATTGTGTAGTAGTGGGTACAGTATTGTGTAGTAATGGTTACAGTATTGTATAGTTGTGGATACAGTATTGTGTAGTAGTAGGTACAGTATTGTGTAGAAGTGGTTACAGTATTGTATAGTTATGGATACAGTATTGTGTAGTAGTGGGTACACTATTGTGTAGTAATGGTTACAGTATTGTATAGTTGTGGATACAGTATTGTGTAGTAGTCGGAACAGTATTGTGTAGTAGTGGGTACAGTATTGGTTTTAGTGGGTACAGTATTGTGTAGTAATGGGAACATTATTGGTAGTAGTGGGTACAGTATTGGTAGTAGTGGGTACAGTATTGTGTAGCAGTTGGTACAGTATTGTGTAGTAGTTGGTACAGTATTGTTTGGTAGGTGGTACAGTATTGTGTAGTAGTAGGTACAGTATTGTGTTGTAGTGGGTACAGTATTGTATAGTTGTGGATACAGTATTGGGTCGTAGGGGGTACATTATTGTGTAGAATTGAGTACAGTATTGTGTAGTAATGGGTACAGTATTGTTTAGTAGTGGGTACATTATTGTGTAGTAGTGGGTACAGTATTGGGAGTAGTGGGTACAGTATTGTGTAGTATTGGTTACAGTATTGTGTAGTAGTGGGTACAGTATTGGTTGTAAGGGGTACAGTATTGTGTAGTAATGGGAACAGTATTGCTATTAGTGGGTACAGTATTGGTAGTAGTGGGTACAGTATTGGTAGTAGTGGGTACAGTATTGGTAGAAGTGGGTACAGTATTGTGAAGTAGTTGGTACAGTATTGTGCAGTAGTGGGTACAGTATTGTGTAGTAGTTGGTACAGTATTAGTAGTAGTCGGTACACTATTGGTAGTAGTGAGTACAGTATTGTGTAGTAGTGGGTAGAGTATTGGTGGAAGTGGGTACAGTATTGTGTAGTAGTGGGTATGTTATTGGTAGAAGTGGGTACAGTATTGTGTAGTAGTGGGTACATTATTGGTAGAAGTTGGTACAGTATTGTGTAGTAGTGGGTACATTATTGTGTAGAAGTGGGGACGTTATTGGTAGAAGTGGGTACATTATTGTGTAGTAGTTGGTACAGTATTAGTAGTTGTGGGTACACTATAGGTAGTAGTAGGTACAGTATTGTGTAGTAGTGGGTACAGTATTGGTAGAAGTGGGTACAGTATTGTGTAGTAGTGGGTACATTATTGTGTAGTAGTGGGTATAGTATTGTGTAGTAGTAGGTACAGTATTGTGTAGTAGTGGATACAGTATTGTGTATTAGTGGGTACAGTATTGTGTAATAGTTGGTACAGTATTGTGTAGTAGTGGGTACAGTATTGTGTAGTACTGGGTACTGTATGGTGTAGTAGTAGGTACAGTATTGTATAGTTGTGGATACATTATTGTGTAGTAGTGGGTACAGTATTGTGTAGTAGTGGGTGCAGTTTTGTGTAGTAGTGGGTACAGTGTTGTGTAGTAGTCGGTACAGTATTGGTGGAAGTGGGTACAGTATTGTGTAGTACTGGGTACTGTATGGGGTAGTAGTAGGTACAGTATTGTATTGTTGTGGATACATTATTGTGTAGTAGGGGGTACAGTATCGTGTTGGACAAGTAGTGGGTACAGTATTGGTTGTAAGGGGAGCATTATTGTATAGTAATGGGAACAGTATTGGTATTAGTGTGTACAGTATTGGTAGTAGTGGTGCCAGTATTGTGTAGTAGTGGGTGCAGTTTTGTGTAGTAGGGGGTACAGTATTGTGTAGTACCGGGTACTGTATGGTGTAGTAGTAGGTACAGAATTGTATAGTTGTGGATACAGTATTTTGTAGTAGTAGGTACAGTATTTTGTTGTAGGGGGTACAGTATTGTATAGTTGTGGACACATTATTGTGTAGTAGTGGGGACAGTATTGTGTAGTAGTGGGGACAGTATTGTGTAGTAGTGGGTGCTGTAGTAGTTGGTACAGTATTGCGTAGTAGTGGGTACAGTATTGGGTGTAAGGGGAGCATTATTGTGTAGTAATGGGAACATTATTGGTAGTAGTGGGTACAGTATTTGTAGTTGTGGGTACAGTATTGTGTAGTTGTGGGTACAGTATTGTGTAGTAGTGGATACAGTATTGTGTATTAGTGGGTACAGTATTGGTAGTAGTGGGGACAGTATTGTGTAGTAGTGGGAACAGTATTGTGTAGTAATGGGAACATTATCAGTATTGTGTAGTAATGGTTACAGTATTGTATAGTTGTGGATACATTATTTTGTAGTAGTGGGTACAGTATTGGTAGTAGTGGTGCCAGTATTGTGTAGTAGTGGGTGCAGTTTTGTGTAGTAGTGGGGACAGTATTGTGTAGTAGTGGGTGCAGTTTTGTGTAGTAGTGGGTACAGTGTTGTGTAGTAGTCGGTACAGTATTGTGTTGTAGTGGGTACAGTATTGGGTGTAAGGGGAGCATTATTGTGTAGTAATGGGAACAGTGTTGGTATTAGTGTGTACAGTATTGGTAGTAGTGTGTACAGTATTTGTAGTAGTGGGTACAGTATTGTGCAATTGTATAGTTGTGGATACAGTATTGTGTAGTAGTGGGTACAGTATTGTGTAGTTGTGGGTACAGTATTGTGTTGTAGTGGGTACAGTATTGGTTGTAAGGGGAGCATTATTGTGTAGTAATGGGAACAGTATTGGTATTAGTGTGTACAGTATTGGTAGTAGTGTGTACAGTATTTGTAGTAGTGGGTACAGTATTGGTAGTTGTGGGTACAGTATTGTGAAGTTGTGGGTACAGTATTGAGCAGTAGTGGGTACAGTATTGTGTAGAAGTGGGTACAGTATTGTGTA
>NW_018405987.1:0-246 GCF_002113885.1 Mizuhopecten yessoensis
TTCTCATTGTAATAGATATAGTTATACAGACGATGGTCAGTATTACAAAGGTGGTGGTTTCTCATTGTAATAGAAATAGTTATACAGAAGATGGTCAGTATTATAAAGGCGGTGGTTTCTCATTGTAATAGAAATAGTTATACAGAAGATGGTCAGTATTATNATAATAGATATAGTTATACAGAAGATGGTCAGTATTATAAAGGTGGTGGTTTCTCATTGTAAAAGATATAGTTATAAAGACGA
>NW_018405987.1:2764-123095 GCF_002113885.1 Mizuhopecten yessoensis
GTCGACAGTCGAGGATCTTTATACAATCTCTGTTTTATGAGGGAAAAAATGAAACTTAAATAATTTTGATCTCTTGCATATCTGATTTTTGGGCCACTTTTGTTTATCGCGATCCAAACGGNATGAGGGAAAAAATGAAACTTAAATAATTTTGATCTCTTGCATATCTGATTTTTGGGCCACTTTTGTTTATCGCGATCCAAACGGAAGTTGAACCAGAGTTGTTCGAAATAAGGTCAGACCCAGTAATCTAATGCTGTTTTCAGGCGAGCCTTGACAAAGCCTTGCAATGTCTGCATAAACTTTTGCAGGTCCGCCAGGATTTATACCAAAAAAATATTACATTTAAAAACAGACAAACCGGTTGTTCTGGATGAATGGTTTCAAACAAGGGGAGATAATCTAGTAAAAAAGACTAAGGGAATGTTGACAGCCAGTCTACCCCTTATTGGGACATTTGTGCAGTGGAGGGGCTTCTCACTTACAGTATGTTATACAGAAGATGGTCAGTATTATAAAGGCGTTGGTTTCTCATTGTAATAGATATAGTTATACAGACGATGGGTAAGTATTATCAAGGCGGTGGTTTCTCACTGTAATAGAAATAGTTATAAAGAAGATGGTCAGTATTATAAAGTCGGTGGTTTCTCATCATAATAGATATAGTTATACAGACGATGGGTAAGTATTATAAAGGCTGTGGTTTCTCATTGTAATAGATATAGTCATACAGACGATGGGTAAGCATTATAAAGGCGGTGGTTTCTCACTGTAATAGAAATAGTTATACAGACGATGGGTAAGTATTATCAAGGCGGTGGTTTCTCACTGTAATAGAAATAGTTATAAAGAAGATGGTCAGTATTATAAAGGCGTTGGTTTCTCATTGTAATAGATATAGTTATACAGACGATGGTCAGTATTATAGAGGTGGTGTTTTCTCATTGTAATAGATATAGTCATACAGACGATGGGTAAGCATTATAAAGGCGGTGGTTTCTCACTGTAATAGAAATAGTTATACAGACGATGGTCAGTATTATAGAGGTGGTGTTTTCTCATTGTAATAGATATAGTCATACAGACGATGGGTAAGTATTATCAAGGCGGTGGTTTCTCACTGTAATAGAAATAGTTATACAGAAGATGGTCAGTATTATAAAGGCAGTGGTTTCTTATTATAATAGATCGTTTTATCAAGATGATGGGTCATTATTCTAAAGGCAGTGGTTTCTTATTATAATAGATCGTTTTATCAAGATGATGGGTCATTATTCTAAAGGCAGTGGTTTCTTATTATAATAGATCGTTTTATCAAGATGATGGGTCATTATTCTAAAGGCAGTGGTTTCTTATTATAATAGATCGTTTTATCAAGATGATGGGTCATTATTATAAAGGCAGTGGTTTCTTATTATAATAGATCGTTTTATCAAGATGATGGGTCATTATTATAAAGGCAGTGGTTTCTTATTATAATAGATCGTTTTATCAAGATGATGGGTCATTATTCTAAAGGCAGTGGTTTCTTATTATAATAGAGTCTAAAACCTAGTCTATATAACTGTTGTAACAGAATAGTGGCACTTAGTCTAAAACCTAGTATATATAACTGTTGTTACAGTATAGTATCACTTAGTCTACAACCTAGTCTGTATAACTATTGTTACCGAAAAGTGTCAATTAGTCTAAAACAAAACTAGTCTGTATAACTGTTGTTACAGAATAGTATCGCTTAGGCTAAAAACCTAGTCTGGATAACTGTTGTTACCGAAAAGTGTCACTTAGTCTAAAACAAAACCAGTCTGTATAACTGTTGTTACAGAATAGTATCGCTTAGTCTAAAACCCTAGTCTGTATAACTGGTGTAACCAAAAAGTGTCACTTAGTCTAAAACAAAACCAGTCTGTATAACTGTTGTAACAGAATAGTGTCACTTAGTCTAAAACAAAACCAGTCTGTATAACTGTTGTAACAGAATAGTATCACTTAGTCGAAAACCTAGTCTGTATAACTGTTGTTACAGAAAAGTGTCACTTAGTCTAAAACAAAACTAGTCTGTATAACTGTTGTGACAGTATAGTATCACTTAGTCTAAAACCTAGTCTGTATAACTGTTGTAACCGAAAAGTGTCACTTAGTCTAAAACCTAGTATATATAACTGTTGTTACAGAATAGTATCACTTAGTCTAAAACCTAGTCTGTATAACTGTTGTAACAGAATAGTGTCACTTAGTCTAAAACCTAGTCTGTATAACTGTTGTAACCAAAAAGTGTCACTTAGTCTAAAACCTAGTCTATATAACTGTTGTTACAGAATAGTATCCCTTAGTCTAAAACCTAGTCTGTATAACTGTTGTTACAGTATAGTATCAATTAGTCTAAAACCTAGTCTGTATAACTGTTGTTACAGAATGGTATCACTTAGTCTCAAACCGAGTCTGTATAACTGTTGTTACAGTAAAGTATCACTTAGTCTAAAACCTAGTCTGTATAACTGTTGTTACAGAATAGTATCACTTAGTCTAAAACCTAGTCTGTATAACTGTTGTTACAGAATAGTATCACTTAGTCTAAAACCTAGTCTGTATAACTGTTGTTACAGAAAAGTATCAATGATGTTATACACGTTACGCCTATCATTACATTTCAGTCCTACGATGATTTGCTTCGCTGAGATTATGTTTCACGAAGGCGTAAACAAATGAACATTTGATCATATCGAAATGTTTTACTTTCTCGTCATGTGATCAATATGATCCAATCAGACCCTCTGTTATATAGATGAGGTTTAATGATAATGTCACACATCTACTTTAAAATGGCATTTGGAAGCCCAGCAGTTTCACTCATCTGACACAATATAATAATAAGATTCCTTAAGAGCCTTAGATCTAACCACAATACTTTGCTCTGTATTTTCCGACACTTTCAATTGGGAGGGTTTACTTTTTTAAAGTCTCAAATCACGATCCTTTAAATATACCTCATAAACGTGATATAGAAACCCTGTACATCACCTTACATAAAAAATAGATATTTATATTAGTTTCATTACATGTATACCATATCTCATAAAACATAAGATGTCTTTGATATTATTCGAGATATCTTGTACAGAAACAAATGTATATAAAATGTATAACAAATAAGATGTCTTATATAATATCATGAAAAAACAGAATCGACATTGCTACTTGAATATTTAATGTCGCTTGCCATACTCGTATACTTTACAAACTATCTGCGCTTTCTATAAATGTAAACTTTCTGCATATAAATGTTAGGTCTGATATTTGTAGATACATGTGTACAGTATAAGCTATCTATAAATATATACCGCACTAACGACACTGCCGTATGTGGGATTACAGGTACATGTAGTACATGCGGTCGTATCAAATCGTACAGGAGGGAAATGTCTTCCCCCGGATCCATTTATCGGATGTCTGGTCCGGATCCGTACCCGTATGTACAGGAAAACATTGACAGTTCCGGGAATGGACGTTAAATTATGTATATTTGCTCAGCTGTTTATGTCCGAGTTCAACGGGTGCAAAATGCGTCGTATTGAAATCAGCTGATCAGTATGTCTGAAATAGTTCCGCAATCAATAAAATATGTCCTGTCTTTAGGTATTACAGGTAAATTTAGGTATTATAGGTAAACATTATGGTATGGCCGTCCCTAATAGGGAAGGGTGTCGGCCGCTCCCACGTGCTTTATCTGGAGTACAATTCGACACGAACCCGGCATACCGTATTGAGATAAACACTATATTTAGAACTGAATTTTACAATACCTTAAGTCGGAGTGGTTTTTTATTCACTCCCATTTTGGCTGGACATAAGGACACAGTTTTTCTTTGAGACTAACATAGGTAACGTATTACATTTTATTCATATGCTCGACTTTCACTATCGCCGCACATATAGTGAGTTCTGTATACGTGTACAACAACATTGGTTTCTCATTATCATTATAATAGAACGTTTTATAAAGATGATGGGTCATTATTATAAAGGCAGTGGTTTCTTATTATAATAGAACGTTTTATCAAGATGATGGGTCATTATTATAAAGGCTGTGTTTTCTCATTATGATAGAAATAGTTATAAAGATGGTGGGTCATTATTATAAAGGCAGTGGTTTCTTATTATAATAGAACGTTTTATAAAGATGATGGTCATTATTATAAAGGCAGTGGTTTCTCATTAACATTATAATAGAACGTTTTATAAAGATGATGGGTCATTATTATAAAAGCAGTGGTTTCTTATTATAATAGAAATAGTTATACAGATGATGGGTAAGTATTATAAAGGCTGTGGTTTCTCATTGTAATAGAAATAGCTATAGAGATGATGGGTAAGTATCATAAAGACGGTGGTTTCTCATTATAATAGAAATAGTTATAAAGATGGCGGGTCATTATTATAAAGGCGGTGGTTTCTCATTGTAATAGATATAGTTATAAAGATCATGGGTAAGTATTATAAAGTCGGTGGTTTCTCATTATAATAGATATAGTTATAAAGATGATGGTCAGTATTATAAAGTCGGTGGTTTCTCATTATAATAGAAATAGTTATAAAGAAGATGGTCAGCATTATAAAAGCTATTGTTTCTCATTACAAAAATTTAGTGACATTGAAACTGTGAGACGCGTATCATTCGATGTCTATAGTCCCACATCATCAGCTGTCGTGTTGATGTTGTCTATGTGGTTCACTATCTGGCCATTAAATAAATATTGAAATATATATATATATATACGTTTAGAGCCACAAAACAGTTGACAGACAAAACACTGTGAAATGTTTATATAATGACGAGCTTATTTTTGTCGTATATAGATCAATACGAACAAACGTGACAACTCCATTTTACCGATTGTAACTTTCCTTTCCTCGGTGGTAACCTCCCTGCAGCCCCTCCTTGTTGTGGAGTTCACATGTTACTACTCCAGATACCTTTCTAAGTATCAGAATTATCTGGATGTATAGACACGTCTGACCCTGATCTATTAGCGAATATTTTCTAACCGTTTAGTTTTCAATCTATAATCATTACAAGAGATATACCGTTAGGAGTAATTTCACGATGTCCTAAATTTTTGGTGACATACTTCCCATCCTGGATAGGACTTAATTATAACATATTTTTAAAATGTAATTTCAAAATCTTAAACTCCTTTCACAACTTACATGCTCCGTCGTTCTTACAACGCGTGTTTCTGAACATTAAACTTTAAATCGGGGTCATTTACAGAGTAACATAAACAATGTCCGTCGGATAAAACGGAGTGTAAACAATGGATATTTGTAATCATCCATTTTGACAGGTGAAAATCTTCAGGTATGACACGCGACATCACAGTGTTATACAATAAGTACCTAATATACATGTTGGATGTCAAAAGGTGTATTTAGATTTGAGTTAAAATCAATACAGAATTCCAGCACTCATCTGTTGCAGGGGATTTAAATCGACTGTTGACATATGCTGCAGTCATTGATAATATAATATCAATGTTGTAGAGTTTACACGATTGACGCCCAAGTGTAGATGATTCTATCGAGACACGCCCAGATTACCGGTAAAGGAACAGCTGTACCGGGTGGGTGGGCGTAATCTATACAAAACCAGGAAATACACACACTTACATGTTGTGACTTTTGTAAGTGGAAGGTTATAAACATGCACCGGAAATTATACGAATTCATGTAAAGGCGAAGAGCTTGTGAAATTTTGGAGGTATAGAGTAATACATTGTACAACGATTGTCAATCTATTACAACCATTGTCTTAGTCTAACAACATTCGGCTTTCTAGACCATCAGATTCAAGATTTTCTAGTGATCAGTCAGCAGTATTTCTAGTCCGTTCTATTACAACAAATAACATACTTCCTAGTACAATGATTGTCAAACAACAACAGCAATTAGCAGTCTTTCTAGTACATAAAACGGCAAACTTTCTAGTACATAAAACGGCAAACTTTCTAGTACATAAAACGGCAATCTTTCTAGTACATAAAAAGGCAAACTTTCTAGTACATTTTATACATAAATCAGTATACTATCTAGTGCATCAATTGACAAACTGTCTATAGTACATTATATTACAACATTTGTCAAACACATGTTATCTGTTGTTGTGGTGTGACAAACACATGTTATATGTTGTTATGGTGTGACAACCACATGTTATCTGTTGTTGTGATGTGACAAACACATGTTATCTGTTGTTGTGGTGTGACAACCACATGTTATCTGTTGTTGTGGTGTGACAAACACATGTGATCTGTTGTTGTGGTGTGCCAAACAAATGTGATCTGTTGTTGTGGTTTGACAAACACATGTGATCTGTTGTTGTGGTGTGACAAACACATGTTATATGTTGTTGTGGTGTGACAACCACATGTTATATGTTGTTGTGTTGTGACAAACACGTGCTATATGTTGTTGTGGTGTGACAAACACATGTTACCTGTTGTTGTGGTGTGACAACCACATGTTATATGTTGTTGAGGTGTGACAAATACCTGTTATCTGTTGTTGTGGTGTGACAAACAAATGTTATCTGTTGTTGTGGTGTGACAAACACCTGTTATCTGTTGTTGTGGTGTGAAAAACAAATGTTATCTGTTGTTGTGGTGTGACAAACACATGCTATCTGTTGTTGTGGTGTGACAACCACATGTTATATGTTGTTGAGGTGTGACAAAAACATGTTATCTGTTGTTGTGGTGTGACAAACGCATGTTATATGTTGTTGTGGTGTGACAAACACATGTTATCTTTTGTTGTGGTGTGACAAACACATGTTATATGTTGTAGTGGTGGGACAAACACATGTTATCTGTTGTTGTGGTGTAACAAACACATGTTATATGTTGTTGTGGTGTGACAAACACATGTTATATGTTGTTGTGGTGTGACAAACACATGTTACCTGTTGTTGTGGTGTGACAACCACATGTTATATGTTGTTGTGGTGTGACAACCACATGTTATATGTTGTTGAGGTGTGACAAATACCTGTTATCTGTTGTTGTGGTGTGACAAACAAATGTTATCTGTTGTAGTGGTGTGACAAACACATGTTATCTGTTGTTGTGGTGTAACAAACACATGTTATATGTTGTTGTGGTGTGACAACCACATGTTATCTGTTGTGGTATGACAAAAACATGCTAGTGAGTGACCTGTTTGTATATGGAGACTTGTAGACTTGTTATTTTATTCTATAAATATATACATATGTATAGCTGGCAATTTTCATAAAAAAAACCTGGAAGAATTAAATCATATAGGCTGTACCATATTAAAATAAATGTTACCCTATCCCCAGGGGGGATCGGTGACCGGTGATAGAGAAATTCACACTTTTGATAAATCCCCTCTGGTTCCAGCATATCTGGGCCTGAAGAAGATTGTTGGAATTTTAGCCAATTTGACCCCTTCTAGAGCCCCGACCCTCAGGCCCCTATGGGGGTAGGTATATTCATATACATGTAATTCGTTAAGTGACCTGATAAGATCGTATTTTGTTTGTCAAAATGTAAAACAATATTACAGGCGTACCTATAACCATCGTAACGGATTGTATCACTTAAATTTACGTTTCAAGAATTATCTATCCCTTTACATAACTAATTGAAGAAGCAACGCACGTAAACGCGAGGTACGTTGTTCTAGACAGAGATAAAAGTCTCTGTTCTATACTTACATCAAATGGTTAAAAAGATCAATTGTTTATTGGTATCTATTGCATCATAGCGAAACATAGTTTTCCTCTTGCAGGAGATGCTCAGAATATAGCTTACGTGTGTGTATATATAGATCAGCATGGTACGCTTTACTGCGCATTTAGCTGAATACGAACGTAACCACCGTGTCACACATCCAAACACACACCCCTACCCCTCACACGCATACCACACCCAGCCGCCTACACACACCGACCCATAGATCACGATATGGTGAAACATTTAGGGTCAGAAACCTGTACATCAGGTCTTGTAACTGTTCACGTCCGTAATGGACATGATATTACCGTCTGTAATGGACATGATATTACAGCACTTAGTGCATGCAATTACTGTACACAGAACATGTTATAGAAATGGGAGAGTCTGTTGGATTTTAGAAAATGTGAATTTCATCAGATCTACTTTTATCCTGAAACTCTATTGCGCATTTCATCGCCCTTGCTCGAGATGCTCAGCATATAGCTTACGTGTACTGTTTCTGCATGCGTGTGTAAAATACGTAATTATAGTTTCGTATGCGAGCGTATAATTGCGCTTAGAGTATCAACAGTGATAAAAAAAAACCTCTGACATATATAGTCCAAAGTACTAGTCTAATTACAGCCTATACTTTATACATATATATACTGTATCGACTTACGTGTTAAATCGCGAATGGAATCGATCATCGATTCCAGATATCTCAGGAATATATTTGGCCACAATAAACCAAGGAACAGCATTGGATGTAATTACTTAAAAATACATTAATCGCAAAAATTTGAGTTTGCAAACAAGAAATGAGTAGCTAAAATAAGTAACAAAACGTCTCATCTATGACCCCCTTCTATCTGATTGACTGCCCCCTTAGCTGTTGTGAAGACGCGAATCCCCTAAACAACCTGTCATCTACTCCCTAGTGGAGATTCGAAATAATCCTTGTAATCCGTGAAAGTGAGCTGGACACGGTCATTGTCGGTCGTGGTCAGATTATAACACCCACTCTTGACCATCCCAGTCTTAAATAACAGATTCAGTGACCATACCGTGGTCATTTTTCATCTAAAGGCTGCTCCAGTATAGGAAAGAGGAGTTATATCTTGTCCTGACCACTGTGTACCGGTCCATCGTGTGATTGTGTAGGACTGTGTGTGTGACTTTCCTATCTTAAGGGTCGTAATTACATCTAGTATTATACCACTTTATCGTCCGTTTGGTAGTGAAATGTCCGAACATAATATAACAAGTGTATTCACCATTTATCATCGGTACAATGTGTAAATATACACTCCCTAACAATACTCACTGCTTTATTCCCAATTATTTTATAAATGCATCGTTGATATTTATCAAACAGTGGAGTTCACATCGGGACCTAGATGTAAATAGCCTTGCTCAAGTCCGCTTACTTTCAAAGTATTCGAATACAACAATTGACTCGACAGAATGAGAAATGTATCAATACAAGTATTTATATTTAAACAATAATTTCTTATGCGATACATTTTATGACGTATGGATCATATATGCAAAGATAACGTAATTTGGATTTGGCAGCAAGATATATAATCATTTACCTCAGATCATATTACATCGCTATGCGATGATATTTCATGTAAATAATTGAGTTTGAATGTCACCTGTCTCATTAATAACCTGCGGTGATCATACATACAGCGGGTAGATACATAATTAGACCGAATATCTATCACCAAGTGACCTAATATTGATAAAATGTTGTCGGAATCCAATGAAAACATATAGGTTTTTTTTTATTTACATAATAATCGTTATCCCATAACATTATGTGGTATGGTACACCTCTCGGCTAAATGTCTTATTTTGCGGCGTAATATTAACGTATCCTTATAAATATTTACTTGAAGAGATCTCCCCGTCAATCAGGAAGTGACAAATGTTTGGAATATTTTTGGAATAGGGTCGGTGCTTCTAACGTATATCGACCAATGATGACGTCCTAGTGTACGATATTGACAGTTGTTTGCTGCGAATAAAACCCCAAGGGGTTCGAATTACACATCAGACGGGGTCGTTACTAGGACGGTGTGGTATAAAACACAAGGCAGACAAACTTCCGTGTAGCTAATATGTTTAAATAGACTGGAATATAAATAACAGTTCTAATGAGGTCAGGTAGGTGATGGAAAATGTACAGAAATGATAGTTGTGATTGGCATTCAAAAGTCTTCAATTTATACAGAAATTCAAACTACATGGTCGAAAATATAAAAAAGGTGCTATATAATAGCCTATAAAACGAAAGACACCAGAGGAAAATTTCAACATTTCCCATGTTATAGCAACATGTTTTAGAATATCAATATGAAGAGAAGCATAACGATCATAGAGTTATAAAAGTATGTCTTCAAAAATAAAACATTTTATAAAATATGGCATACATTCGTATACTTGGCGTTACTTGGGAAGATATCAAGCGGCACTTAATTGTCAATTGCATAATAAAGTTTTCTTGTGACATTTGGAAATTATATAGAATATAGTATAGATATCTATCAGTTCGAAGGAAATATGAATTAAAGGTTTGAAAATACAGGCAGAATAAAATGTCACAGACGGAGAGGGGTAAACGTTTTTTTCATAAGGGAAAATAGAATATGTCCTCTCTGTAACATCGATGTTGGCGACGAATTCCATTATTTATTTATCTGTAATAACAGTCAGATCACGGAACTGAGGCAAAAATATATACCTAAGTATTACTATAATTATCCGACGACCGTGAAAATAAAAGGAATGTTTCAAATATGCAACACTGTTCTCATTAAAAAAGTTTGTAGATTTCTAGAAACAACATTGAAAATATTAATTATGCTGTAAACCCTGTTATATCATATGTTATACAGAATAAGATGTTTTTATTTGTATAAATGTGACCTCTTGTACCACACTAAAGTGTGGCTGAGTGAAATAAAAACTTGTGAAAACTTATAAAAATCATAACCTGGAGGGGGAAACCCGTACGCAAGTTAACTCTATATATTTAAAACATATATTTGAAAGCGATAAAACGTTCAAATCACCAATACGTGCCAATACGTGACAATACAAAATACAATAGTTTACATTGCCGTAAGGACTTGAGCAAGTCTAGCTATTCATGACAAAACAGTAGAGGAGAGTTACCAAACTTTATTGGAATTAAACGTTGGGAAGTCTATTTTCAGCCATTCAATGAACTTTTTAATTTTCTTTTGTAAAAATAATTATATTTTATACAGTTTAGTTAACTATCGTTAATTTTTGTATCATTGTATCCTTTTAATGGCGTGATAATTTGTGCCGTAAAAAAATCACAAGATTAATATTGAGTCAAGAAAATTACGAAATATCTAGACAAAGGAAACAAAATCCTATATTTCCAATCACGATCTACAAAGTGACCCCGAGTTTACGTTGAGGATCACGTATCTATACAGTACTTAGTCGGTGTCCTGGGACTTCATTTGAATAGAGCTAATCTATTTTTACCTGACCTACTTACGTCGATCCAGGTAAGGAAAAAATGCTCCGGGATATACGCTATTTAGCCGAGTAAGGTATAAAATCTAGGCCAGTCAAGCACTATATTGTCGTAAAAGTAAAGTTCCTCGGCGTAACTCCAACTTTAGAAACGTATATATATTTACAAAATACAAATACTTATCATAGCAGTAAAAGCAAAGATTTATAATCGCGACAGTAAGGATTAAATTATTTATCAATTTCTCGAGATAACCGTTTTTTTTCTTCAAGACACAAACAATTATTACAATTATTTGATTTATAAACATATTTTTATTTGCATCTGTTATACAAAAGGGTTTGGGCACACGTTGTCCAACTTATATAAAGCCTTTCCCCAATTATAACATTACAACTACAACCACGAAATTATGTTATCTAAGTCCGTGCTACAACACAACACAAAATTACAAGACGAAGTACAGTAATATATACAGTAGGGCTAAGTCGAGTGTTTTTTGACAGAAGTTCTACATTACGTACACCAGTACTACACATGCACAGTACAGTAAGGTCACACATTTACATAGATATTTAGAATATAAAGTATATTTTCTCGGTGAAAATTCTTCATACCGATACATCAGATCGAATTTCCCCTAACCATACACTTTGAGACTTCTATACATACACTGTATATTATAGTCTACGTATTGGTTATATCATATCAGGTATGACAATCAATATCATATCAGGTATGACAATCAAACCTTCGTAACGCAGTATGTTATAAAGAGAATCAGAATATATATCATAAACAGTATAACTATACGTCTTATTTACTTTTTTTTTAATTCAACATAATAAATCCATAAAAGGATTTAGTATGAGCGCCGTAAAAGTTCCGCCGCCAAAGCAGACCTCATTTACATGCTGAATAGGTCACCAGGTAATGTGTATTCAGGTCACCGATCTCCTAGCCAAACTTAGAGAGTTCCCCCAAAATATTAGTCATCGTTTAAAACCTTAAATAGTACATTCCTTAAACGAACACGCTTCTTCTATGGTGAATTCTATATTTTGACTTGTTTATCTGGCTACGGCTGAATACACACATATACGTATGGGGCATTGTTAGGCCATGTGCGTAAACAACTTAATAAACATTAGCATTGACGTCACTCGCCGTCAAGGAGATTCCTTATTTGGATGTGTCACGTGATAGTTTCCGAATGAATTTCTTCTAGGAACTCCTCTAGAGTTGGCATTGCTATACACACATTTCGAATCCGAAGATAGAATATGATGTCACTTGGCTAAAAATAGTGGAGTGAGTCATACCTAGCCCTCGATCATTGAATCACCATGTATATAAGTTGTAGTGGGTATATTCCAGCTAACATTCTTTGAACCACGAGTGACTCATACTAGGGAAGCCTATGTCCCAGACCTCCGGAAACCAACAATAGACTCACTGTACACCTACGGTCTAGAAAAAGTGACTGTCAGCCCAACTATTTGACAGGTGACTCTACGTGAACGATACAATTGCTGGAGTTTTTAACAGAATGTTTGAAAAGGGAGAAAATTACAGCGAGGAATCAAAATACGTGGCGGACATTTTGTCGTCCATGGCCAGTGCTGCGTCGGTTAATAGCTCAGTAAGTTATTATCGTCAGATCTGCTTTTAATATTTTCTATTTTGCTAGTTTTAGCTTTTATGCTTTTTTCTTTATTTCGTTGTCAATAAAACAGTTTTCATTAATGTTGCTTTATTGACATAATTTTGGTTTTCCTTGTTTAAAAAACCCACATGACCTATTTATACACCAAGCACATATGAATAAAGCCGGTGGGGCCAGGCTAACAAAGACAGATTGCTTGAACAGCCAACCAGAACGAACAGGGGTCGTGACCTCTGACGCATGCGCAGAGTATCGAAATACATGTGACATGAGGCATACATATACAAGTGTTAACTTATATCCATATCATTTTGTCACTGCATTTGTGTGTGAATGAATGTGTTTAGGTGATAACAGTATTTTCCTGGATTATACAAAGGTCACGACAGGTCGACCGAGCTGTTTGGATTTAGTTATATAGTGTATGGATAAACAGTGCAACATGTGGCATTATAACCATAATTCGTATTATAACAGAAATCCTCACCATCAAATGCATCATCCATATCATGCTCATAATCACAGACCGTCGCCGGTATGTACTTGTGTGACAATGTCACCAAATCGTGTACTTAGTCAAGTAGAAGTATTTTTACTAAAGACCCAACTGTATTTCACAGTGTACGCTCATTGGAAAACTTTACAAACTTTTCAAAAGTTACAAACAGAGGAGGACCACTATTATTAAGAATAGTTATATATTTATATATAATGTGTGCTTACCAAAATTTGTTTGTTATTGGACATAAACATAATTAAATGCATTTGAAAATACTTTTTATCCATTTCATTTTAAAATTGATTGAATTCAAATTTCACGATTTTGCAGGAAAACCCCCCAGTAGATTGACATTACCATTCCATTAAAGGGAACAACTTTACCACACTTAAATAGTTGATAGATGATCTTTTATATGACTGCTAAATGTTGAATCCTATAGATGTTTTGAGAAAGGGCGAAAACATTTTTAATATTACTTGTTAAATTGTTTAATGATATAATTTAATATGTGTATTAATGTGTCATTACGTTTTGTGTTTTGTAGTACTCCCTGCCGTCAAACTCATTCGTAAGTGGAATCACATCTATGCCTAGCCTTACCCCTACCACACTGGCCAACATTGAGCGCACGTTCATCGAGCTACAGGCCGTGCCAGCGGTCAATACTTCCCAGGGCCAGGACCCCCACACCCAAAGTGGATTCGTTCCTCCCATCGTTGACCCCGTTGTGACGTCAGAGCGGTCAAACGACGCCTACGGAGACTTCGGTGACAGTTCAGCCTCCGACCCTGAGTGGGTTCCAGTCAAGCAATCAAGGATCGAATTGGCCGACGGATCAAGTGCCAGCAAGATCAGTGATCCAATGTACCCCCAGGTCGCTACCTCCGCCCCCCCGGGCCGCAAAAGGCGTGGGGCAAGGGACGTCAAAGTAAGTTTAAAAGTGTTTAATTCTTTTTACGACACAACCGCAAACCCATATGAAAACCTGTGCTTGTATTATTAATTGTTCCAGGTGTCCTGTAGCCCCAGGTAGACTATATTACGGCCACAATAAAAATAATGATAACATATATTTTTCCTTTCCGGTGATAACTTTAAAGTGTTTAAATCTGACAAGCGATATAAAGACAGTGTGCAACCGAGCGTGTGCACAGATCTGTATAATGGAAGGGAGTAGATAACACTGGGGGCTAACCCGGCAGACACCTAAACAGAGACGTGATCAATGAATATAGGGCACTAAAGTATAAAATGGATAAAACGTGTTTAAAATAAAACCTTTGGGCAGAAATAGAAATGGTAATCCCATCACCATACTTGTACCCATCCATCACAGAATAGCCAGGGGTCTCGGCCTTAGTACGCTATCCTGTCCAAACTGCCGCTCGGTAATTGATATCTCCATATGACGTATGAGAAAATGACCCTTCAGAAATGTATTTAATATATAGGTTTTTGATCGATTGACAGTTATCCTTGCATTTCTGAAATATTTTCTTTAGTATTTTATGAATGTGTGTATATATACATACCCATTACATGCCATGTGTTTCTCGTGACGTCCTGTTGCAAATATGTAGATTTTCATGTTTCCTTTATTTGTATTTTCCAGCTTTCCCCTGAAGAGGACGAAAGACGGCGTGTACGACGGGAGAGAAATAAAGTTGCCGCCGCCAAATGTCGTCAGAGACGAGTCGACCATACAAACCGACTGACAGGGGTGAGTTACAGCTCTGTGATACTCCTATATAAAAATAAGTAAATATAAACTATGTTTATTGAGATTTATCTGAAAAATATTGATGGAACTTTGATTATCTATAAAAAAAAACTGATTGTTGCTTGTTTATTTCGTCAGTAATTCAGTGTTTTTGGTAAAATGGTCACATGTTAAAACATTCTCTTCTGAACACAACAATAGTTCAGGCAGTTCATAATGAGTTTAATTTAATTTGAATTTTACATCTGTTTGAATCCATAGTTAACCAAAGACATTTTTGTTTTCCAGGAAACCGACATATTAGAAAACGAAAGAGACGATCTTGAGACACAAATTCAACAACTTCAGCAGCAGAAAGACCAACTCGAGTTTATACTGCAGGCCCACCAGCCTCTTTGCAAACTTGACGAAGGATGTCAACAGAAAAACCAACCGGCAGCAGCGCCACCAAACACTATGTCATCAAAAGTAAAGGTTAAAATGGAACCTGGAATCGAGAGATCCACTACCTGCCCCATGGGCAAGGGTACCACGACAAGCACCAGCGGCATTAGACCAAGCTCCCTAAACATCGTCAAGTCCGAGAGCCGTAAGAAAGTTTCTGTCACAAGTGCAACCGGAATTCCTATTACTACGCCCTCTAACGGGTTTTACTTCGCCATGGATAGCATGGTCGACCATACCGGGTTAACCCCCATCACTAACGGACCAACGCCCAGTTGTGGTACCGAGGCCAACAGAACTGCAAGTGAAAGTAGCTCGGAGAACGTAAACTCACCTACTCTTATTTCCCTCTAGATCAGGCTGTAGGCTCTATAGATCAAGCTGTAGGCTCTAGATCTGCTTCGTAGGAACCCGAGATGGTACACTGAAACAATACAGACAGAACCCAGTTCTTGATGTCATATGTTATTTATGAACATTTTCATAAAACTCAAGAACTTTTATCAATTAAATGCTCTCGATGTTTTTCACTTGGTGTTTGACGTGCTTATGTGCTGCTGGACGGTTTGATTTTGAGTACACAAACAATTTATTTCAGTTTTAATGTATTTATTTGACATTCGGGAGAATGTGTGAAGGTTTTCCTCTGCCAGTATTATTTTTATTGAATGTTGTTGTAAAGTTGTATGTGATCGTCCTTGTGTCGTACTATTATGAATGGATTTTAGGCATAGGTGGCGCCTTAATCGTAACTAGTAATCTTGGTATCCTTAATGTTTGAAGCTATTTGACATTTGCAAGCTTGAGCCAATAGTAACCACGTAGTGACATGTTTTGTTAAAGTTTTTTAAACGTGTTCATTTTTTCAGCTAAATGAAGCCTTATCCTTGTCAGTACTGTTGTTTTTTGTTTAAAGTGTTGATAATTTTAAAACTAATTTAGCTGAATCAGTCTAGTTAGTTAGTACGTGCGGGTCACGTGACCGAGGAATAAAATGTGTATATTTGTGTGTGCTGATATTATGAAAGTGTAAATGTGGCCTATACAATACCTGTCACGTGGGTAGAGGTCGGCAACTGGATGTTATAATTTGGACACATATTTTCTACATTATTTATACATTCTAAAGCATTTCAAACTTTTACGTTTTTGAATTTGCTTGGAATGATTTCAATTAAACCCAATAACGTAAAATTTCAAGTTATTTTACAATCTGTTAAAAGCTGTATAGGTTATAAATCTCAAATATTGCAGTGTCATGTTGAAGTTACAAAATCCTTGGCAATAACTAAGTATGAACAACCTCTACCCATGTGACTGTGTACAATACATGCAATGCAAATAAAATAATTATGAAATTGTTACAAATATGGCATCAATATTACTGCTTCCAATTTTTTCATGTTGTCCAATTTATGAATTTTTGTACTGACATTTTATAGCAAAATAAAAAATGTAGAAACTAAATGCACAAGTTTATTGGTATTTTCTGCAGGTAAATATTAGACTGATATGCATGTCCGATCAGGATGGCCATGGCGGCGTTGCTGTCTTTTCAGATATTAGGGTTAAGTCTTCTAAGGAAGTATATCAGTTTTATACAGCATAGTTCAGTTCAGCCTTTCACTGATTAAAATTATGCCAGTTTAGGGAAGATAATGTTTTTCCCACAAGCAGACATCTGATCACCAAAGATCATGGTGAAGCAAACTAATAATCCCGTGTACGACGTTGTTATCACCGACTTGTTATTTTATAGATACATAGTGTAGACAAGGACTGGTTATTGTATACATACAGTGGTGTTATCATTGACTGTTATTGTATATAGACATTGTATAGACAAGGACTGGTTATTGTATACATACAGTGGTGTTATCGCTGACTGTTATTGTATAGAAACAGTGTAGACAAGGACTGGTTATTGCATACATACAGTGGTGTTATCACTGACTGTTATTGTATATATACAGCGGTATTATCACTGACTGTTATTGTATAGAAACATAGTGTAGACAAGGACTGGTTATCGTATACATACAGTGGTGTAATCACTGACTGTTATTGTATACATACAGTGGTTTTATCACTGACTGTTATGGTATAGAAACAGTGTAGACAAGGACTGGTTATTGTATACATACAGTGGTGTTATCATTGACTGTTATTGTATATAGACATTGTATAGACAAGGACTGGTTATTGTATACATACAGTGGTGTTATCACTGACTGTTATTGTATACATACAGTGGTGTTGTCACTGACTGTTATTGTATATATACAGTGGCATTATCACTGACTGTTATTGTATAGAAACGTAGTGTAGACAAGGACTGGTTATTGCATACATACAGTGGTGTTATCACTGACTGGTATTGTATATATACAGTGGTATTATCACTGACTGTTATTGTATAGAAACATAGTGTAGACAAGGACTGGTTATTAAATACATACAGTGATGTTATCACTGACTGTTATTTTATTGAAACATTGTATGGACAAGGACTGGTTATTGTATACATACATAGGTGTTATCACTGACTGTTATTGTATACAAACATAGTGTAGACAAGGACTGGTTATCGTATACATACAGTGGTGTAATCACTGACTGTTATTGTATACATACAGTGGTGTTGTCACTGACTGTTATTGTATACATACAGTGGTGTTGTCACTGACTGTTATTGTATATATACAGAGGTGTTATCACTGACTGTTATTGTAGAGAAACAGTGAGACAAGGAGTGGCTATTGTATACATACAGTTGTGTTATCATTGACTGTTATCGTATAGAAACAGTGTAAACAAAGACTGGTTATTGTATATATACAGTAGTGTTATCACTGACTGTTATTGTATACATACAGTGGTGTTATCATTGACTGTTATCGTATAGAAACAGTGTAGACAAAGACTGGTTATTGTATATATACAGTAGTGTTATCACTGACTGTTATTGTATACATACAGTGGTTTTATCACTGCCTTTTATTGTATAGAAACAGTGTAGACAAGAACTGGTTATTGTATACATACAGTGGTGTTATCACTGACTGTTATTGTATACATACAGTGGTGTTATCACTGACTGTTATTGTATAGAAACATAGTGTAGACAAGGACTGGTTATTGTATACATACAGAGGTGTTATGTGGTGTCCATCGTCTGTCCGTCGTCCGGTGTTGTCCGTCAACTTTTCCTTTAAACAATTTCTTCTGAAGAACGAACAGACCTAGAGTTATGATATTTGGCTGAAAGCTTGGTTGGTAGGTGCCTGACAAAGTTTGAGAATCAAAATGACCTTGACCTACTTTCAAGGTCAAAGATGTTAAATATGACAAACACTTCAAACGACTTCTTCTGAAGAACTGAAAGGTATAGATATTCATATTTGGCTGGTAACGTCCTTGGATAGAGCCCGACAAAGTTTGAGAATGAAAATGACATTGACTTACTTTTAACGTCACAGCGGTCAAATATGTGAAGCGCTTCAAACGACTTCTCCTTAAAAACTAAAAGGTATAAAATCTTCATATTTGGTTGGTGATTTCCTGGGATAGAGCCCGACAAAGTTTGAGAATGAAAATAACCTTGACCTACTTCCAAGGTATCAGGAATCAAATGTTTCAAACACTTCAAATGAGTTCTTCTGAAGAACTGAAAGATATAGAATCTTCATAGTTGGCTGGTGGTTTCCTGGGATAGAGCCCGACAAAGTTTGAGAATGAAAACGACCTTGACCTACTTCCAAGGTCTCAGGTATCAAATGTGTCAAACGCTTCAAATTACTTCTTGTGAAGAACTGAAAGGTAAATAATCTTCATATTTGGCTGTTGGCTTCCTGTGATAGAGCCCGACAAAGAGTAAAAACATAAAATGTCCTTGACCTACTTAAAAGGTCGCAGGGGTCAAATATGTCAAACAATTAAACGACTTCTTACGAATAATCTTAGAGCAAAGTTTTATCATATTTAGCTGGTAGCTTCCTGGGATGGCGCCTGACAAAGAGTGAAAATGAAAATAACCTAGTTCTTAAAAGGTCACAGGGGTCAAATATGTCAAACAACTTCTTAAGAAGAACCAAAAAGCATAGAATCATATTATAATATCTGGGTGGTAGTTTCAACAGATGGAGAAAACAAAGTTTGCGAGTGAAATATTTGTAGTACAGGATAATATTTAATGAGAATATTTTGCTGATGACTGCTTAAATATTCAGGTGAGTGATACAGGCCCTCTGGGCCTCTTGTTGTATAGAAACATAGTGTAGACATGGACTGGTTATTGTATACATACAGTGATGTTATTGCGGATCCATTACAATTCACAGGGAATGTATTATAATTATGCATATTAAAATGACACTAGAAAGAGGAAAGTGCCACTTCCGGTACTGTCCTCGGCCGATCATGCTTCCGACTATATACATGTACATTCCAAGCCGGAAGCTCGACTTGGGACGGTGACCTCTTACTGGGTTCGGACTAAAGTCGATGGTTCGGCCTTTATCCTACTCAACATCGTTAAACGATCTTGACCTATTGCCGGAATTAAATGTGGTCAGCACGTCGTTTCATGGATGTGTTAAGAAATTGAACGTACTACTACCTCGGTTTTTCGTTTCGAGAACAGTATTGTTCAGATATGATACTGCACAAATAAAATAGATAATAAATCAATTGAAAGGCAGCATAAACAAGTTGTTGTAAATTAAATATGTATTGACCATCCTTTCAAAGTTACACTATCTGTCGGTAAACGATCCAAAATGAAGACAACTTGTTTTTAACGCAGCGTCTGTTTTAGACGACTTCTCCTGCAGATACCTAAGCATTGTGCTTTCAGACGTTATATAGGCCGTTTTCAGACGTAATATAGGACTGGTTATTGTATACAGGGGTAATATAGGCCGCTTTCAGGGGTAATATAGACCGCTTTTAGGGGTAATATAGACCGCTTTTAGGGGTAATATAGACCGCTTTCAAGGGTCATATAGGCCGCTTTCAGGGGTAATATAGGCCGCTTTCAGACGTAATATAGGCCGCTTTCAAGGGTCATATAGGCCGCTTTCAGACGTAATATAGGACTGGTTATTGTATACAGGGGTAATATAGGCCGATTTCAGGGGTAATATAGACCGCTTTTAGGGGTAATATAGACCGCTTTTAGGGGTAATATAGACCGCTTTCAAGGGTCATATAGGCCGCTTTCAGGGGTAATATAGGCCGCTTTCAGACGTAATATAGGATGCTTTCAGACGTAATATAAGCCGCTTTCAGACGTTATATAGGCCGTTTTCAGGGGTAATATAGGCCGCTTTCAGGGGTAATACAGGCCACTTTCAGACGTAATATAAGCCGCTTTCAGACGTTATATAGGCCGTTTTCAGGGGTAATATAGGCCGCTTTCAGGGGTAATACAGGTCACTTTCAGACGTAATATAAGCCGCTTTCAGACGTTATATAGGCCGTTTTCATACGTAATATAGGCCGCTTTCAGGGGTAATATAGGATGCTTCCAGATGTAATATAGGCCGCTTTCAGGGGTAATATAGGCCGCTTTCAGACGTAATACAGGCCACTTTCAGACGTAATATAGGCCGCTTTCAGACGTAATATAGGCCGCTTTCAGACGTAATATAGGCCGTTTTCAGGGGTAATACAGGCCACTTTCAGGGGTAATATAGGCCGCTTTCAGACGTAATATAAGCCGCCTTCAGACGTTATATAGGATGCTTTCAGACGTTATATAGGCCTCTTTCAGATGTAATATAGACCGCTTTCAGACGTTATATAGGACGCTTCAGACGTTATAAAGGCCGCTAGGATATGGACAACTGGGCGATATTAACACCTGAGAGATCACGTCACCACGTCATTTACTAGCGGCCATTGGTTTGTGATGAGGGGTCGTTAGCTACCAGCGTATTCAGACAAGTTCCTGTATAGTGTTATTCTCATGTTAATGGCTTTGTACCTTATAAGATGATACGAAAATCATTTTTGAGCTCGTAAATTTAATAATTTCACAAATTGAAATGTGGAAATCAAGATCAAAATAGTGATAAAGAGAATATTAATATTAAATTAAATAATTGATTAAACTCTGATTTTGAAAGTTATATTTTATGAATAATCACATAAGGTGAATTCTTGAGACTGTCAAATACTGACACACTTAACTTATTTTATTGATTATTAACATAAATGTGTAGAAAAATAGGGGCTGAAATTAAACGAATATTTATCACAAGATCTTTTGATGATCATTTGAATCTTCTGCAGGTTGGCAAGTCACTGGGTGTGTTTAATTTATTGTAAGGAACTACATCATTTAGGTGATTGTACAAGCGTTATTACATTTAGCTCCGATCGATGTTCACAAAAACCCGTGATTAACTAGATATAGCACCAATGGTATAAAATAACATTTTTATAATTTTGAATATTATTTAGAATAAATCAATGAATACATTCGGAAAATCACATTACATTAGAATATGAAAATCGCGAAAATGATCTGATTGAAATCAAAATAATAAATCGCTAATTATATTGAATTCAAGATCGTAGTTCTTGTATTCAATTCAACATGCTAGGTTAAACAGTTATCATTATTTCAATAAACAGCTATCATAAACAACGTGTTGATTGAAATTTATGTAGACAGACGGTCATTTATAACCACATTACATATATTAAATGATTGCAATGCAGCTTTTAAAAGTTTAAGATGACACAATGTATGTAACACAAATCAGTTTAACGAACATAATGCTTAAATGATGCGGTTCAAACGTGATCACTTTAATGACACCAGAAGCTTACATTATAAGGATGAATTAACTTGGAAAATCAAATCCAAAATGCAAAATACATATTGTCGACAAGTCAATTAATATTAATGTTATGTTATGTAAACAATGGCTATTGTGGTATATTCGAGTAATTAGATACAGAATGAGGATTAAAGTAGAGGAGATGAGGGTCCCTTACTTTGTTAACAGACAATATTAGGGTATATAGCTAGATGGAGATCGCTACGCTATTTACCTGTAACGCTATTTACCTGTACACACATACCTTCCCTACAACGACCTAACTCCGCACAGGCTCATGTTTGAAATTACTCATGCTGAAAACATGCGCGGTATTTAAATACTTCCAATGTCCAGTTTCATAAGTTTAAAGTACATTTATGAAGAAAAGGCAATATTTTTTAAAGACCATTTCGAAAATTCTTTTGATGATATTATCAAATCCGTTTTGATTTTTCTAAGATTATTATCCGTCAAAATATGCTCAGTTTAGTGACTGGGACTCTAAAGCTCTGGAATAAACAAAATAATGTCAACAAGCGACCGCAGAATTTATCACTTTATCGGACGAATAAAGGCCATGGAATCTACACCATGCATTGGCACCTGGAGGTTATTTAGAAAAGGAATTTAACAATTTGTTGAAACAGTAAAGCGGAGATTATTGTGGAATAACCTTCACTTGAACCATGATATCGCCTGGAAATATTAAAACTGACAAATTACTTTAAATGAACATCAAACAGGAAAACGAAATATCCTGGGGGCTATGTTATTTCAGTTGGAAAGTCAAAATGTGAAGTACGTGTATGGAAGGGGGAAGTTTTTACGTATACATCAACGCCCACGCCGTTCCCCATAAGTAAATATAGATGTAAACGACACGCATGAACGCGCGTTTAAATGTGTTTTCCTTCCGTTAAAAATTGAAAATAAATAAATAAGTAAGTAAACTGTATATTACTCCTATCTGCCCAACAAGTCGTAGCTTCACGATCCTTCGGAGTTACCTTAACATTTGAAGATTGATTTACAAGTTGCATATACAGAACATTCAATGTAGGTTTAGATAAAACGGCATTTTTCTAGTAAGAGCCATTTTTGAAGAAGGTGTACTCCGGTTTTGATGTGTCATAAACAGACATGTGCCAGTAAAATAATACCAAATCTGGTGAAATAGTATGGAAAATACCCACCACATAAAACTAACAAATGGAATATTTCTTTTCTTTCCACGATGTATACCAATATCTCCTAACGATTTGTGCTTGATATGTGTCTATGTTAATCTAACACAAGGCTGATTCCAAACCTTATTTAACAGACCTCATCCTGGTGGGGGTGTGGGTGTTGGGTGGAAGATACACGAGAATAAGAGTAACTTTCATTTCATTAAAGCTTTATTGTTGACTTCCAATATCAAAAATTACAAAAAGTATTTTATCAAATGATTTCTGAAACGTCATGACGTCACGCACCTGTTTATATTCCAACGTCACGATCAAAACGTTAGCCTGCGTACCAATCAGAATGTCACAAAGTTACATATCTAATATATACAGTTTGGGATATTGTTGAGTGACAATGTCTATATCAAGGAAGAGTAAGGAATTATCATACTAAATATACTGACGTGTAACGATTGGTGTTTGAAATCTCCAAAAAAATTGGATTATTTGTTAAGTAAACAAACCATAAATACATAGACAATTATGGGATGTAGTCCGTGTACCCTTGTCAACATAGACATACATATATCATGCTAATTAAAACGGACATATAAAGTGATGAAAGTACAACTTGCCAACAGCATAACACCGGGCTAAATCAATGGCCACAAAGCATCGTACGTAGGACCACAATTGGGTGGTCGAATTCAGGTCCACAGCACACAGGGGTCGAACGCAGGACCTCGACATAACAAGGGTCGAACCTTGGTCTGCAACACACAGGGTTCGAACGCAGGTCCCCCGAAATAACAGGGGTCGAACCTTGGTCTACAACACACAGGGTTCGAACGCAGGACCTAGACATAACAGGGGTGGAACCTTGGTCTACAACACACAGGGGTCGAACGCAGGTCCACAACGCACTATGCTCGAGCACATGCCCAGACATAACAGTGGTCGAACCAAGGTCTGCAACACACAGGGGTCGAACGCAGGTCCACAACGCACTATGCTCGAGCGTAAGACTACAGCACTGGTCGAGCCTAGGTCCATAGCGTGTAGTGTTCGAACATGAATCCCAAACACACAGGGGCCGAACGTAGGACATGTGGCTTCCCTGTGGTCGAACTAAGCTTTAGCAACACATACGACCACATTACACAGGGATCAACCTCGGTGCACTGCTCGCTGGGGTCGAACATAGACCCCAATTTATAGACCCCATTTACTTGGGTAAAGAAATCTCGAAAACATAGCCCCCAATTTACTTGGGTAAAGAAATCTCGGAAACAGACCCCAATTTTCTTGGGTAAAGAAATCTCGGAAACATAGACCCCAATTTACTTGGGTAAAGAAATCTCGGAAACATAGCCCCCAATTTACTTGGGTAAAGAAATCTCGGAAACAGACCCCAATTTTCTTGGGTAAAGAAATCTCGGAAACATAGACCCCAATTTACTTGGGTAAAGAAATCTCGGAAACATAGACCCCCATTTACTTGGGTAAAGAAATCTCTTCAACTTAGGACCATCAACACAAAGGGTCGATCCTAGGACCAAGGTATATATACTAGCGGAAAAAAGAAACTGTGCATGCCTAAAATGTGTTATAAAAACAAATGTGTATGACGTAGAACAACAAGGTTTTCAGGGACAATTTATTTTTTATTTATTAACAGTTGCATTCCATTTTCCAAGTTACGGAATCAATAAGTTCTGCTCAGGAGTGACGTAAACACAGCAGGGGTCAATACTGAGTTCACAAAGTTAATACCTCGTATGTCCACCGTTTTCCTGAATGCAAGCCTGGCAACGTCGACGCATGGAGCCTATCAGACGGTTCAAGAATGCTTGTGGGATGGCATTCCAGATCTGTACCAACGCTGCAGGCAAATCGGTCAACGTCACCGGTTGATTAGGTAATGCCCGTAATCTGCGCTTCATTTCATCCCAGACGTGTTCAATGGGCGACAGATCGGGGGATACAGCAGGCCAGGGCAACACGCCAACGTTCTGCTGGGCCAGAAAGTCCATAGCGACACGAGCTGTGTGTGGCCTGGCGTTGTCCTGCTGTAGCGTTATGTGACGTTGCTGCCCTTGCACGAATGGAACGACGTGGGTCCGGAGGATCTCGACACGGTAACGTAGAGCGTTCAAATTCCCGTTAATAACAACCAGAGGCGTTCTACAGTTGGCTGTGATGCCGCCCCAAATCATAACGCTGCCTCCGCCGAAAGAACGTCGTTGTACCACACACGCGTCACGGAAACGTTCTTTAACGCGACGATACACTCTGGAACGACCGTCACTACTATTCAGGTGGACTCGCGACTCGTCCGTAAACAAAATGCCTGCCCAATCCCGTCGAGTAAATTGCAGATGCCTTCTGCACCAGTCCAGACGTGCTACACGATGACGTGGCAGAAGAACTGGGCGGTTTGTAGGACGTCGCGGACGGATAGCTCGTTCACGTAATCGGTTCCGTACAGTTCTCGGGCTTATTGGTAGCAGACCAGGGATTGTCCGTGCAGTCAAACTTGCCGTTTGGAAGCGATTTCTCAAATGGACAAGCCGAATATGGTTGTCCTGTTGACGTGACGTCACACGTGGACGTCCCGCACGAGGTCGATCGCCGACGTGGCCAAACTGTTGATGTCGTCTCCACAAATCCCGGATTGTGTTTCGATGGACATGAAAACGTGTAGAGACAACGGCTTGGCCCATACCAGCTTGAAGCATACCAATAATCCGGAGGCGGTCATTTTCATTGAGCCTCGGCATAGCATTAATCACAAATTAAAACGTTATAATGCTGTTTTTACTGTTCACTGGGCTCAACAGAGTGACCCAACAGTTGAAAAATAAATTTTACTCGGTCATGTGTTAATTTTCATGTATATACCGTTGGTAATACATGTTCTATAACAATTCCCCGCATGCACAGTTTCTTTTTTCCGCTAGTATATAATAGTCTGATGTAGAACTACACTTTTACCAATACCTAAGGGCTGAACATAATAGGACATCGCATAGGGTTTATATACAAGAGACAGTTCAACAAATTTAAACCTTGCTCAGCCCGCACAGTTTTGAGTCGTGACATGGTACGTTTGTAAATTCATGTATTTAGTCAACAAGTCTGCCTGGGATATTAAGTATATTGATTTCCGTAGTGATTAGTCATGATATATAATCGTATTTATCTTATTTCAGCTCGACAAATATGAAACTCATTTATGTCAATTCTATTAACACGTATTAAGTTTTATTTTTACTGGTAGTATGTACATAATGTGTGGACCATAAACACTGTCATTTTACTCGTGTAAATACTTTAATAGTTACGGTGTTTTACTCATCACTTAATGGTCACGCTCCATCCTCAAAGCCCGGTTAGCTTTGTCACTGAAATCTGAACTAGTATTTGTTATTTTTCCTATCGCGACCCGGTGAACATATCCTCTATATTCACTTACAACTGTTGGTCCGTTTGGTAGATGATCATTACAGTATTAATATGAATTTAAACATGGGGATTATGCCTGCAAATATAATTTATTTCATGACTGAAAGCTGGTTATGTGTCGATTATCAGTGTTTCTGATCAATATCAACAAATCTGTATCTTGAAACATGTTCAAAATAATGGAACCGAAAAGAAAACGAAAGTTATAATTAAATGAACTGTTTATTGTTGAGAATACAATGTTTTCTCTTATTGCCTTTTATTTCTAATTGTTAATCTATACAGTTGTATGACATATCCCCACAATGTGTGGTCCTGTTCTAAATCATCTCTGACGTATCCTCTAGAAAAGAAGTGTTATGGAAATTGAACTCGCACTTGAACATTACAGTCATTGTATATTATAATTTACAGACTGTTTTTGCGAATACCGTATGGGTGTCTTAGAAAGTCGACATCGGTACAGTTGTTTTAACTTTGTTACAGAGATGACAACTTAACTCCTATATAATATCCTGTATATTTCAATAGGAAATTCATGCATAAATAAACATACACCTAGACCACATTAATATGATAATTTCCTTAATATATTTTTAATTGAATGATTTGAAAATATAAAGCGAACGACTGAAGCTAACAAGTTTTGGAGTACGTATATATATCTGAATCGAGAATATTGGTTTGTAGGCTAGTTATCCACCTTTAGGTATCGGATCAATAACATATCTATAGATAACGTGACGTCATTGATGGCCAAGTGCGCATCTTGCCCTAAATATCCTTTGACTCATGCTGTATCAGTCTCAGCCTCCTAACCAGTACATTGTGTTTATATGTACCAGCGCTTTCTCCGATTGTGACACCGATAAGTTAGGGTTATAATTAGTATCTTATTAAATACTCGTCATTTTCTATGTCGAATACACACACAAACCTTACTTCACCCTGACAACAGTTCGGCACAGACATTTCCTGAGGGTCATGTAGTACAGAAATGTTCTTAGGGGGTAAACGGTACAGCTGTTAATGTCCAATGACTATGGATAACTCGAGGGGTAAACGGTACAGTTGGTAATGTCCATTGACTATGGATAACTCGAGGGGCAAACGGTACAGTTGGTAATGTCCAATGAATATGGCTAACTCGAGGGGTAAACGGTACAGCTGTTAATGTCCAATCACTATGGATAACTCGAGGAGTACACGGTACAGCTGTTAATGTCCAATGAGTATGGATAACTCGAGGGGTAAACGGAACAGTTGTTAATGTCCAATGACTATTGATAACTCGAGGGGTAAACGGTACAGATGTTAATGTCCAATGACTATGGATAACTCGAGGGGCAAACGGTACAGTTGGTAATGTCCAATGAATATGGATAACTCGAGGGGTAAACGGTACAGCTGTTAATGTCTAATGACTATGGATAACTCGAGTGGTAAACGGTACAGCTGTTAATGTCTAATGACTATAAATAACTCGAGGGGTAAACGGTACAGTTGTTAATGTCCAGTGACTATGGATAACTCGAGCTTATGTTGTCAATACAGTGACACACACATCAGGTACGAGTTGTGGTAAGTCATCTTTAACTTCTTTCGAATATATGGAATTACAATGACTCTACTCAGCAGCCTACAGCGAGAACATGGGTACAATTCCGAACGTACATTGAGTTCGTAGGCCCATCTACCGACTGCATGTACATTACTACATTTCTCACACATTTCCTTACAAAAGCTAACGTTACATATTTTATCGCTATATTATTTTTTACCGATATAAAGATTCGTGTTGCCTTATGTAAGCCCCACAATGAAGATAAATTAAATTACTGAATTTTCAGAGCGACCATACGTTATGTCAGTTGACTCATACTATCAGTCAGTGGCTATTTCGCGCCAGTTATTATCAACGTATGATCCTTATCACAAGCAGATCTGAACTAACATATATTCTGTGATCTGAACAAAGGCATAATGTTTACAATATATATATATATATATATAAATGTGAAGTCTTATCCATTTTAACGGATTAGATGCTATCTTGGAAGACCAGTTTTCAAACCTTTATGAAATTGATATGCATTTTTTAATCTCCAGAAATAGGGAAAAAAATGTTGAACAGTCTAGGGCACAATTTTCAATATGTTTATCACAACAGGATCCAATTATGGCTGATCCGGGAACGTTTTTAAAATCTTAAAATATTGACGTAAAATTACAACGGCTTTTTAAAAATGTAAGCGATGGTCGAGGAATTTACGATCAGGCTTCAGAATGGGGAGTCTAGTATGTAATTGTAGACTCATGAGGAAAATGGGGAGGGGGAGTGTGTTTTTGGGACAGGCTTATATTTAAGGTTCATTTATTATTCAAAATGTTTAGTCAGATAGCAATCTTGATCATGGCCTAGAACTGATTCCGGGAGGGGTCCAATTAGTACTACAAATGTAATGGTGTAACGCACGTGCTACTCGTAAACTCCCACCCACGTGTTGCGGTAATACCCAGCACTCACGTGTACATGTGCAGGCATTGTTTACTAAAGAAGAGACGGTCAAGGGCAAGCCTCATTAGTCACATCGGGTCACGTCAAACGGAGGAAAGCGATTTTATGTATCTAAGACATAACATTGTATACTTAACTGTGACATCGAAATAAACACTAAAGGGTTTACGATCAACGTTATCAGAGACGTATTACACGTCTCTGACGTTATTAATGAATTAAGGGAAGATTATTTACGCATTATTTAAATTCCCTAATGCAGAAACGGTATTGTATATGTAATGACGATGCATGTTGAAATGAGAAATTATACTTTATCTTAATGGATATATCTTCTTAAGGTGTATCATTAGTCGTTATTTTCATAAAATTACATAAAGGTTTAAAACTCTAGGAAAGTAAGCAGGAATCAGACTGCAATGATGTCATCATAATTAACACTATTGTGGGCGGTGGACACCTGATCTCTGACATGATGAACTTTTCGTGGGCGGTGGACATCTGACCCCGTAAGACTGACCCGGCGTTATGTCGAAAAGCTCATCTCTAGGCTGTTTATGAAGTGCATGTACTTGGCAAATCTCCAACATAGGATGACACAGAGTATCGCCCGGATAGTCAGCATCCGATACGGAAACAACCTCGCTCAAAGATAAAAGCTAATTTTAAGTATAATACAAGCTGTGGCTTAGTCGCATACAATGTCGACATCATTCTGCCATATACAGAATTGCTTTAAATCCGATCCCGGATGTAAGATTTGGAAGGCATTCAAAACAACAGGATATACGGAGGTAGTTCGGATATAGAAGGGTTCTGAACGGTGCTAGTTTGTGACAGATGACGACATATTACCTTTGTAAACATCTATGATAGCACACTTTTAACACAAATATTCAAGGAACACACATAAGTACGGAAAGGTTCCACGTACGGCTGTTGCTGTCGACTCAAACAGTTGTAATTGGTGGTGATTAGTACACAAGAAGCGCATATTGTGTAAATAATGATAACACGTGCAGTTTGCGCATGCGTCCTATTAATGCTGATTGATACGATACCGTAGCCAGACACGCCAAAAATGAGAAAATTTTAATCGAAGTTGCGAAAATAAACATATCGCAACATAAAAAAAATCCAACAAAAAACGAACTGTCATAACAGATCTATGAAGTATCTCCCTCCGCACTGTCTCCAGTGTCCCTCTGCATTCAACTACAGTTCTCATGGTTCAAACACGTGCATCAGCATCAATGTCATGTACGGCTACGGTGCTCAAGGTTCAAACACGTGCATCAACTCCAATATCATGACAAACTACGGTACTCAATGTATAAACGCCAATGTCATTACATATACACGACGGTGCTCGATGTGCCTCCACAACCAACGTTACGCACATATTATGATGAACAATTTCAACTAAGAATTATCATTAGAAACAGCTATATAATATAATTACTATGCTGTTCCGGCATTGTATGATATATATATATATGTTTATCCTGTACGGACATTGTATAATATATATAAATGATTATCCTGTACGGACATTGTATAATATATATAAATGTTTATCCTTTACGTTTAGATATAAAATAACGAAGGATACACACAACTCCGCTTCGGACGCAGTTAATATTACTAAATGACACCAAGGCCATGCATCAACTACAAACACCACAATGAGAGTTTGTTTGTCCACGATCTAAACTACTGAAAATTTCCACATCAGGGTGATATATACGGTGTCCGATGAACTCCCGGATACAGAGTGCTGTGATACATTAACTTAGGAACATTATAAGGTAATTAGTATAACACATATCTAGATGTTATAGGTAATTAGTATAACACATATCTAGATGTTATAGGTAATTAGTATAACACATATCTAGAGGTTATAGGTAATTAGTATAATACATATCTAGATGTTATAGGTTATTAGTATAACACATATCTAGATGTTATAGGTAATTAGTATAATACATATCTAGATGTTATATGTAATTAGTATAACACATATCTAGAGGTTATAGGTAATTAGTATAACACATATCTGGAGGTTATAGGTAATTAGTAAAACACATATCTAGAGGTTACCTTTATGACATTCAAGCTGAAAGTTGTCAGTGAATCAGAAGGAAAAGCAGACGGATAGCTTAACAGAAACGTGTCCGTCGATGTTTGACAATATCACGATATTGGATTGTTAGAGAGCTGTTATTGTATTGTTAGAGAGCTGTTATTGTATTGTTAGAGAGCTGTTATTGGATTGTTAGAGAGCTATTATTGGATTGTTAGAGAGCTGTTATTGTATTGTTAGAGAGCTGTTATTGTATTGTCAGAGAGCTGTTATTGCATTGTCAGAGAGCTGTTATTGTATTGTTAGGGAGCTATCATTGTATTGTCAGAGAGCTGGTATGTATTGTTAGAGAGCTATTATTGGATTGTTAGAGAGCTGTTATTGTATTGTCAGAGAGCAGCTATTGTATTGTCAGAGAGCTGTTATTGGAGTGTTAGAGAGCTGTTATTGTATTGTTAGAGAGATGTTATTGTATTGTTAGAAAGCTGTTATTGTATTGTCAGAGAGCTGTTATTGTATTGTCAGAGAGCTGTTAGTGTATTGTTAGAGAGCTGTTATTGTATTGTTAGAGAGCTATTATTGTATTGTCAGAGAGCTGTTATTGTATTGTTAGAGAGCTGTTATTGTATTGTTAGAGAGCTGTTATTGTATTGTTAGAGAGCTGTTATTGTATTGTTAGAGAGCTGTTATTGTATTGTTAGAGAGCTGTTATTGTATTGTTAGAGAGCTGTTATTGTATTGTTAGAGAGCTGTTATTGTATTGTTAGAGAGCTGTTATTGTATTGTTAGAGAGCTGTTATTGTATTGTTAGAGAGCTGTTATTGTATTGTTAGAGAGCTGTTATTGTATTGTTAGAGAGCTGTTATTGTATTGTTAGAGAGCTGTTATTGTATTGTTAGAGAGCTGTTATTGTATTGTTAGAGAGCTGTTATTGTATTGTTAGAGAGCTGTTATTGTATTGTTAGAGAGCTGTTATTGTATTGTTAGAGAGCTGTTATTGTATTGTTAGAGAGCTGTTATTGTATTGTTAGAGAGCTGTTATTGTATTGTTAGAGAGCTGTTATTGTATTGTTAGAGAGCTGTTATTGTATTGTTAGAGAGCTGTTATTGTATTGTTAGAGAGCTGTTATTGTATTGTTAGAGAGCTGTTATTGTATTGTTAGAGAGCTGTTATTGTATTGTTAGAGAGCTGTTATTGTATTGTTAGAGAGCTGTTATTGTATTGTTAGAGAGCTGTTATTGTATTGTTAGAGAGCTGTTATTGTATTGTTAGAGAGCTGTTATTGTATTGTTAGAGAGCTGTTATTGTATTGTTAGAGAGCTGTTATTGTATTGTTAGAGAGCTGTTATTGTATTGTTAGAGAGCTGTTATTGTATTGTTAGAGAGCTGTTATTGTATTGTTAGAGAGCTGTTATTGTATTGTTAGAGAGCTGTTATTGTATTGTTAGAGAGCTGTTATTGTATTGTTAGAGAGCTGTTATTGTATTGTTAGAGAGCTGTTATTGTATTGTTAGAGAGCTGTTATTGTATTGTTAGAGAGCTGTTATTGTATTGTTAGAGAGCTGTTATTGTATTGTTAGAGAGCTGTTATTGTATTGTTAGAGAGCTGTTATTGTATTGTTAGAGAGCTGTTATTGTATTGTTAGAGAGCTGTTATTGTATTGTTAGAGAGCTGTTATTGTATTGTTAGAGAGCTGTTATTGTATTGTTAGAGAGCTGTTATTGTATTGTTAGAGAGCTGTTATTGTATTGTTAGAGAGCTGTTATTGTATTGTTAGAGAGCTGTTATTGTATTGTTAGAGAGCTGTTATTGTATTGTTAGAGAGCTGTTATTGTATTGTTAGAGAGCTGTTATTGTATTGTTAGAGAGCTGTTATTGTATTGTTAGAGAGCTGTTATTGTATTGTTAGAGAGCTGTTATTGTATTGTTAGAGAGCTGTTATTGTATTGTTAGAGAGCTGTTATTGTATTGTTAGAGAGCTGTTATTGTATTGTTAGAGAGCTGTTATTGTATTGTTAGAGAGCTGTTATTGTATTGTTAGAGAGCTGTTATTGTATTGTTAGAGAGCTGTTATTGTATTGTTAGAGAGCTGTTATTGTATTGTTAGAGAGCTGTTATTGTATTGTTAGAGAGCTGTTATTGTATTGTTAGAGAGCTGTTATTGTATTGTTAGAGAGCTGTTATTGTATTGTTAGAGAGCTGTTATTGTATTGTTAGAGAGCTGTTATTGTATTGTTAGAGAGCTGTTATTGTATTGTTAGAGAGCTGTTATTGTATTGTTAGAGAGCTGTTATTGTATTGTTAGAGAGCTGTTATTGTATTGTTAGAGAGCTGTTATTGTATTGTTAGAGAGCTGTTATTGTATTGTTAGAGAGCTGTTATTGTATTGTTAGAGAGCTGTTATTGTATTGTTAGAGAGCTGTTATTGTATTGTTAGAGAGCTGTTATTGTATTGTTAGAGAGCTGTTATTGTATTGTTAGAGAGCTGTTATTGTATTGTTAGAGAGCTGTTATTGTATTGTTAGAGAGCTGTTATTGTATTGTTAGAGAGCTGTTATTGTATTGTTAGAGAGCTGTTATTGTATTGTTAGAGAGCTGTTATTGTATTGTTAGAGAGCTGTTATTGTATTGTTAGAGAGCTGTTATTGTATTGTTAGAGAGCTGTTATTGTATTGTTAGAGAGCTGTTATTGTATTGTTAGAGAGCTGTTATTGTATTGTTAGAGAGCTGTTATTGTATTGTTAGAGAGCTGTTATTGTATTGTTAGAGAGCTATTATTGGAGTGTTAGAGAGCTGTTATTGGAGTGTTAGAGAGCTATTATTGGAGTGTTAGAGAGCTGTTATTGGAGTGTTAGAGAGCTGTTATTGTATTGTTAAAGAGCTGTTATTGTATTGTTAGAGAGCTATTATTGGAGTGTTAGAGAGCTGTTATTGGAGTGTTAGAGAGCTATTATTGGAGTGTTAGAGAGCTGTTATTGGAGTGTTAGAGAGCTGTTATTGTATTGTTGGGGAGCTGTTATTGTATTGTTAGAGAGCTATTATTGTATATTTAGAGAGCTGTTATTGGATTGTTAGACATCTGTTATTGTATTGTTAGAGAGCTGTTATTGTATTGTTAGGGAGCTGTTATTGTATTGTTAGAGAGCTGTTATTGGATTGTTAGACATCTGTTATTGTATTGTATTGTACAATAGGTACGGGAACAATAGGTAAGGAAACAATAAATAAGTAAGGGAACAATAAGTACGGGAACAATAAGAACGAGAATAATAGGAACGGGAATAATAGGTAGGGGAACAATAAGTACGGGAATAATAGGTACGGAAACAATAAGTACGGGAATAATAGGTACGGAAACAATAAGTATGGGAACAATAAGTACGGGAATAATAGGTAAGGGAACAATAAGTACGGGAATAATAGGTACGGAAACAATAAGTACGGGAATAATAGGTACGGAAACAATAAGTACGGGAACAATAAAACGTTCTGCATTTAATTTAGCCCTCATTTTAAACATCGTGAATCATACCCTACCAATGCTGTCGAGTAATATTTTCCAGTATCAATACAATGAACTCTGATGTCTTTAGTTCAGCTCATGTCCCGTCAATATCTGATTTAAAAGCGTTTCGACATTTATTATGAGTATCTATCATATCGCACTGTTGTGTTACATACTTAACAATTTTAGTAACAAAAAGGTCACGTTAATTGGTTATCAGCAGGAAGACAGCTTTGCCAATGGCCTACAAGGTCGTTACGTAATGATGATCGTCGCCTTGACTGCTGTAGACAAACGAACTAAGGGCCGTTTTCATATGACATTGACAAACATACGAGGCCCGTGACCTTGACCAGGGCTGTGGAGCACAAACGATCAGAGAGTTTTCGTCATATGACCTAGGGTGTTAAAAACTAACGCTAGGACAGACCGTCCTCAAATGACGTTGGTTGTTGCTGAGGATCTTGGCCACGTGATATCGGGTATTGTAGACACACACATTGCGGATAGACGAACGGAAACCGACAGCTGACGTTGGTTGCTTCAAACAGGCACAACAGAACCGTCATAATGAAATGTATGACATTGGATGATGCAGACAAGCGCACTAGGCTTGTCGAAATATGAACTTGATTGTTTCAGACAAACGCAGTAGAACTGTCGTTTCTTGGCCTTGATTGCTTCATACAAACACGCACAGACACTGGCTGTTAAAATTAAACACGCGGAAGTAGAGACACGTGTATTCCGTCACTCAAATAGCCTTGATTATCAATTCAGAGTGACGCAACATGTATGCATTTCTAGCACGTGAATTATGCTTAAATAAAGCGAATATCTACACGTGCGAAGGTGCATGTCATCCAAATTTGATAGATCTATCATTATTGACGTCAGTATTTACAAGTTTACTCCACCTCGCTGTCAATATGATTCTTCTTCATTTGTTAATTGAAATGAATTAATAGTCCTAGATAAGAATGCCCTGTATAAGTAAGTGTACATGGTACCTGCATTTCTGCACCGCGCGACACCGGAAAATGAATATTATATGTAAGTAAGTCTATGAATAGTATGAATCCGGTTGAGTTGTCGTTGTAATAACTCGTAAACAACTCAGAATGGCGCGATATGTGATTTACCGCGTCTTCTTATCAATAAACACCGTATATATAAGAAAGCGATGGTCGAGTAGTCTTCGATGTTTGGGTGTTTTTTTTAAATTCTACATCGTGTGTAAATGCTATATGCAATTTGCATGTCATATACGCCGGCATGTTGGTAAGGATGGCATTATAGCCGGGATCACTCCGACGCAACCACCTAAAAATGCCAATATAGTAAATCACTGTCGGTAACAATGTGTCAGAAATGTCAGGGACACCGGTACTCCATTAACTTACATATACCGACCGTTTATCTATACTACAAATCACAACATCCATAACTATTAAATTTATTAGTTGTAAGATAATAAACGTCAAAAATTTGAAATCATTAAGCATAAATACAGACAATGCCGTGAGTCATCTATGTACAAAAGACATTAAATGTACAAGTTCTATAAAAAGCGGTATGCAAACAATTTATTATCTGTTTGCGGTGAAATTGACATCGATAGCACGCGCGCCATGTCACGTTGATTATTACAAAAAATGTTTATTTTGCAGAAAATATTTTACATACTTAATAAATGGTAAAATCCTTTTATTTGTAATAATTTACATATCTGTTGCATGGAGCAGTACATTACATATTTATTGTATGGTGAGTTGATTAACAGAGTAACATATTTGTTGTTTGGTAATAAATTACCATATTTTTTGTTTGGTAATTGATTAACAGAGTAACATATTTGTTGTTTGGTAATAAATTACCATATTTGTTGTTTGGTAATTGATTAACATATTTGTTTTTGGTGAAGTATTTTACTTAGGAGATGGATTAATTTACATACTTATTGTATAGTGTGGTCATTTCCTCCAAGATAACTTGAGTTATCTCCCCTATAGATATGACCAGGTTCTGAGAACATGAAAATTAAACATTTCTTATGTTAAAAAAAAAAGAACAGAGCAAAAGGAACGAGTGCCTGTTTTATGTATCTACATTATATTATCATAATGGCGATACAATGAATGGAGCAGGCACAAATAACGCCGAGTCAAATTTAGCAGTGTCGAAAAATGTGAGTGGAAGTTTTTGGAAATGTAACTGTGACAATGTCCTATATTTCAATTAATTTAACACCCACTTTAAAGATTACACAATAGTGTACATATCTGTGAAGTGTGAAGTTAAAACCACATTGTTGATGGTATTTGATGCGTCATTTAAATTTTTACTCTGTTCATTTTCGGGACCAGGGATGTATATTTGAATGTACATATTAAGTATTTTCAATACTGTCTTGAACTTTTCACATCATAAGTAATGATTGGTGACATCTACTGAAGACTTGTGAGTAATACCAAGTTAAAGGATTTGGTGCTATTCGCAAAAAACATTGCGTTTTTAAGATAGGGGTTGTCAGGAAAACACACCAAGTCGAGCATACATGAACACGAGAAATTGATCCGTTTGATTGGCAAATACTGAGTTTCATCCGATAATATTGTGAAGAATTTAAAACTGAAAATGCCATTTCTATATATATGTACAGTGTATGTATATATATGAAATTTCTGTTAGAATACTTGTTACCTTTTTACCAATGTCATTATCAGAAGTCAAATTAATAATAATAATAAAAAAAAAATCAATATCACAAGATATCACAAAATGTTACAATGTTTTCGGTATATGCATGTACATAATCGCCTAGTGTTGCAGATATTTCTTCGGTTTCAGGCACTAACCATTCACCTGTTGATTCCAATCAGCAAATTATCTCACAACCTTATACAGATATATGTATTACACCAACAAAGAAACCAAATGGCATACCACACGAGGGTGTCGTCTCACCTAGCATACATTTGGTATTTTCCTTCATACTGGTAAGGTGTTTGGTGCATGCTAGGTGAGATTTGGTGTCAGAAAACAATAGGATTTAATTACAGGTAAACTACTATAAAGTGTCTTGCCATATGAATATGAACGTATACAGAGGGATGCTTTTAGGTGTTAAATATTATTTATTTATGTTATTGTTTCCTACTCACATATTCGAGTCCTCTTCCAAATAATAGGGAATTTCAGATTAAGAATTTCAGATTAAATGTCCACGAGAAGTGATACACTGCGTTCAGAAACAATGTGATCGTATAGCCACTTAGGAGCATCATCTTGCTAAAGTAGTGTCCTCAATGGACCTTCTATAGATGTCGGAAAATTAGGAAGACGAACGGGAAAAAAAAAAAAAATGTAAACTCTATATACCAATATAGAGGCCTTTTCCCTGTATGTACTTAGAAACGTTTAGCAAGGGGACTAAGTCAGAGAGAACGGAATTTGTTTTAACCGATTAAACAGTTCCTGTCGTGATTAATGCGTAACCAGTATGTTTTGGTCAGTTCGAACAGAGTCGTGACTAATGCGTAACCGGTATGTTTTGGTCAGTTCGAACAGAGTCGTGACTAATGCGTAACTACAATAAATGTAGTATGTTTTGATCAGTTCGAACAGAGTCGTGACTAATGCGTAACTAGTATGTTTTGGTCAGTTGGAACAGAGTCGTGACTAATGCGTAACCAGTATGTTTTGGTCAGTTCGAACAGAGTCGTGACTAATGCGTAACCAGTATGTTTTGGTCAGTTCGAACAGAGTCGTGACTAATGCGTAACCAGTATGTTTTGGTCAGTTCGAACAGAGTCGTGACTAATGCGTAACCAGTATGTTTTGGTCAGTTCGAACAGAGTCGTGACTAATGCGTAACCAGTATGTTTTGGTCAGTTCGAACAGAGTCGTGACTAATGCGTAACCAGTATGTTTTGGTCAGTTCGAACAGAGTCGTGACTAATGCGTAACCAGTATGTTTTGGTCAGTTCGAACAGAGTCGTGACTAATGCGTAACCAGTATGTTTTGGTCAGTTCGAACAGAGTCGTGACTAATGCGTAACCAGTATGTTTTGGTCAGTTCGAACAGAGTCGTGACTAATGCGTAACCAGTATGTTTTGGTCAGTTCGAACAGAGTCGTGACTAATGCGTAACCAGTATGTTTTGGTCAGTTCGAACAGAGTCGTGACTAATGCGTAACCAGTATGTTTTGGTCAGTTCGAACAGAGTCGTGACTAATGCGTAACCAGTATGTTTTGGTCAGTTCGAACAGAGTCGTGACTAATGCGTAACCAGTATGTTTTGGTCAGTTCGAACAGAGTCGTGACTAATGCGTAACCAGTATGTTTTGGTCAGTTCGAACAGAGTCGTGACTAATGCGTAACCAGTATGTTTTGGTCAGTTCGAACAGAGTCGTGACTAATGCGTAACCAGTATGTTTTGGTCAGTTCGAACAGAGTCGTGACTAATGCGTAACCAGTATGTTTTGGTCAGTTCGAACAGAGTCGTGACTAATGCGTAACCAGTATGTTTTGGTCAGTTCGAACAGAGTCGTGACTAATGCGTAACCAGTATGTTTTGGTAAGTTGGAACAGAGTCGTGACAAATGCGTAACCAGTATGTTCTGGTCAGTTCGAACAGAGTCGTGAATAATGCGTAACTAGTATGTTTTGGTTAGTTCGAACAGAGTCGTGACTAATGCGTAACCAGTATGTTTTGGTCAGTTCCAACAGAGTCGTGACTAATGCGTTACCAGTTTGTTTTGGTCAGTTGGAACAGAGTCGTGAAAAATGCGTAACTAGTATGTTCTGGTCAGTTCGAACAGCGTTGTGACTAATGCGTAACCAGTATGTTTTGGTGAGTTCGAACAGAGTCGTGACTAATGCGTTACCAGTTTGTTTTGGTCAGTTGGAACAGAGTCGTGACTAATGCGTAACCAGTATGTTTTGGTCAGTTAGAACAGAGTCGTGACAAATGCGTAACCAGTATGTTTTGGTCAGTTCCAACAGAGTCGTGACTAATGCGTTACCAGTTTGTTTTGGTCAGTTGGAACAGAGTCGTGAAAAATGCGTAACTAGTATGTTCTGGTCAGTTCGAACAGAGTTGTGACTAATGCGTAACCAGTATGTTTTGGTCAGTTCGAACAGAGTCGTGACTAATGCGTAACCAGTATGTTTTGGTCAGTTCGAACAGAGTCGTGACTAATGCGTTACCAGTTTGTTTTGGTCAGTTGGAACAGAGTCGTGACTAATGCGTAACTAGTATGTTTTGGTTAGTTCGATCAGAGTCGTGACTACTTCGTAACCAGTATGTTTTGGTCAGTTCGAACAGAGTCGTGACAAATGCGTAACCAGTATGTTCTGGTCAGTTCGAACAGAGTCGTGATTAATGCGTAACTAGTATGTTTTGGTTAGTTCGAACAGAGTCGTGACTAATGCGTAACCAGTATGTTCTGGTCAGTTCGAACAGAGTCGTGACTAATGCGTTACCAGTTTGTTTTGGTCAGTTGGAACAGAGGCGTGACTAATGCGTAACTAGTATGTTTTGGTCAGTTCGAACAGAGTCGTGTTATAAAGCAAGAGAAAATCAATCAGTAAAGGTGTGCATTAAAAGGACAAAAAGCAAACGAAGAATAAAAAAACTTGGAAATAAAAAGCTGTTGAATTTCACAATTTCAAAAAAAATAAAAAAAATAATCCAGAAATGATTGAAAATATGCTAACTATTTCACCTTTCCACGTACCTACTGACAGAAATTTAAACCAAGTCGTAGGAGGAATGAGTCTCAAATTACTGCCGGGACACTTCTGAAATAATGCGCTTAAGATACAATCAAATTATGTTGTCCCCCATCTTGGATGTTTGGTTTGCTTTTCTAGTCAGGATAGTCAAAACATAACGAACGGCTCAATTTTAGTAGAATGTATTTAAGAGTGATGGAGTAGGCTCCCCTGAACGAACTGATGTACCAACAGTGTAAGGGAGATAATCTAGCTGCTATTGGCATAACATACGAACAATGTCAGAGAGATTAGTAGTAACTCGCACAGATGCAGTATTACCAACAAACGTGCATAATTAACTAGTACACGTGCAGTATTACATAACACACGTGCAGTATTACATAACACACGTGCGGACTAACTTAGCACGTGCAGTATTACCGACAAACGTACAGAATTAACTAGTACACGTGCACTATTACCAACAAACGTGCATAATTAACTAGTACACATGCAGTATTACCAACAAACGTGCAATATTACATAACACACGTGCGGACTAACTTAGCACGTGCAGTATTACCAACCAATCAAAAACGATAAAATAAATTGGAAACTTTTCTTTTCCTGTAATTTTGAACCAGTAGTTATTCTATTAAATGTTTGTTTGTTTACTTTACATATCACATGTACTGTTCCTAAGGTACATGATGGGATCGGCTAAAATGTTGCTATTGGCATCTCCCCACTAGTAAAAAATAGAATAGGTCATTTTGCTTACTAAAACATTACTAAATGTTCTTGTGAAAATGACGGCAAAGCAAAACATATACGAACGCATATTTTAAATCACTATTGACGTAATGACCGCTTCACTTTAGTGGGACTGTTCGTTTTTGCGGAACAACCGGTTTGTCGGTTTTTAAATAGAAACATTTTCAGGTACAAACCCCGGTGGAAAAGTTTATGCATGCCTTGCAAGGCTTCGTCAAGGCTCGTCTGAAAGCAGCATCAGATTACTGGGTCCGACCTTATTTCATAAACAAACAACTCTGGTCCAAACGACAGCGGCCTTGTACTACTGAAACGGTAGGCTCCCTGATTAAAATGGTTAATTGACGGTGCAAGGGAGATAAACCCACTGGAGAACGTTATGAACATTACAATGCATTCAAAAGTTCCATTTTATAGCTACTGTATATTTCACGAATGTAACATCTGAAACATTTGCAGTTTCCATTGGTATAATTTTACATTTATCAGACCAACAGCAAATACTACCTGTTATGTTACAAATATAATATCTGTTCGCATGTACCTACACTGCACAACTTTTAAAAATAGCCAAACGAAAAGCAAAGTGTGTTACTGTACTAAAGACATGTTTAATTTTAGATAAAAAATGTCAAAACGTGAGACGTGTAGAAGCATTTTGAATGTTTGGTGCGCAACCTCTGTAATGTAAAAAAAGTATCCATTGTTTCTCTCTGAAACGAGGAAATCACAAAAAGTTTAGTTATATACCTCGCAAACTAGTTATAATGTCACCACTTAAAACTCATCATGACAGGGTTCACTTTATAATGAAGAGACCAACTTATCATAAAGTATACCAACTTATAAAATACATCAACACATGACTAAATATACCAACTCGGTGAAGAGAACATCAAAGCATTATAATTTACACAATCTCATTACATAGTACACCAACCCATTATAAAGTACACCAACCCATTATAAAGTACACCAACCCATTATAAAGTACACCAACTTATTATTGAGTACACCAACCCAATAAAGAGTAGACCGACTCATTATGGAGCACACTAGGTCATTATAACGTACACCAACTTATTATTGAGTACACCAACCCAATAAAGAGTACACCGACTCATTATGGAGCACACTAGCTGGTCATTATAAAGTACACCAGCTGATTGCATAGTCAATGAGCATACCATAGAGGAACGCATTATAAATCTCACTATCTTATAATGATGAAAGCCGAGTTATTTTTATCTACACCAACACTGTATAATTACAGAGGACATAAACTCATAAGAAGGAGGATTAACACTTCGTTAACTGATCTTGTCCGAATAATCACGGTATACCGTGGCGTCCGTCGCCTGTCTGTTGACAATTTCCTCACACGATTTCTTTTGCTGATCCACTAATGGTAAATTATCCATTTGACTGATAGCAATCCTAGTTGGTAGGGATTCTTAATATACAAGTTGTAGGGCTGATCCCGGGGGACTTGGGACGGGACACAAAACGGGTAATCTGACTATATTGCTTTTATTGACTTCTCATAATATGGAACTTTGAAATAGTTATCTGCCTGGGTCACAACTTTGATACAGTTGAGATCTCCAACCTATTACCATGTATACAATTGCTGATCACGAAGAAAAATACACACATATACTACTATGATGGCCCCAGGAACTAGTCCTATCCTGAAGACTTAGTCCTTTGGTCATAACTTTGATACATATACATGTATGCTACCAGAATGGCTCTGGGGACTGGCCCCAACCTTGAAACCCTAATCTCTGGGCCATTACCTGGAAATGGCTAACATTCCCCTTAACCATACAATTGCTGGGCGGGCAGAAATATATTAACACACTCATGCTACCAGAATCGGGTTTCGTGTGTACCTCATCCTTAAGGACTTAGTCCCTGGGTCATAGCATCGAAAAAAAATGAGATCCCTTTTAAGGGACCCCATTGGAATCATCCCAGGTAATAAAGACCTCAATAAGTCGTATTCAATCCAGTTTTTAACAGGCTGACTGTCTTCAAGTTCCAAGGCATAAGATAACTTATAAATAACATATATTATGTCCAATTGCGAAATATGATATACGTGTAATGTCTTTATTATTACCCTATACCATTTTATATAGGGATAAAATCTGGACTTTGCCAATGTTCATACTTGCATGGACATCGGAAAAATCCAGATTCAATCACTGTAATTCTAAATCGCTATCAGTGGGAAAACCAAACTCATCAGTTAAATTAAGAACTTTTTCTTTCATTTATAAATGTCGTGTAGTAATATGACGTAATGGCGCAATGTCATTTCGGGGACCTCGAAAACTATTCCACGTGAAAATATTCCCACGACCGCTTCATTCGGCTTGAACGATCTTGTTTAGAAAACCATTGAAGATGCAATGGTTTAATTTTCGTACATGTATGAGCAATAATTTAGGCGATTTTACATAGAGAGAGTTTGTTTTCAAAAGTGTAGCCAGATGTGAACGTGAACTCGGGGATGCTGGTTCGTGAGCACGGAAAGGCCGCTGTTAGCACCCGGTTTGACAAAGCGGTGTTATGGTCATTCACGGATAAAAATTGAAGAACTTCAATTGGTTATGTCGAGGGAGGTATAATTATAACCCCACATCCCTCTGGGTTTGGTTGTTAGTAGTATCGGGCTCCGTATGTGCAGCGTTTACATGCCGCGTTCGTCACGTTTGCGGAAATTCATGAATATTCACCTTTCCGATTAATTCCCTATATCGCCACTATTGGGATCGCTGTGTACAGACCCATATGAGATATGAAATACCATGTCAGTTTGAGCTCTGTCAGATTGATACCGTCGATGAGACAGAGGAAAGAACGTCTCACTGTTGTGAAGTGTAGTCTACTGAAGTTTAAACTTTTTTATTTTAGAAATTCTAATACTTATACAGTAATAATAAACAATAAGACAAAAGTTAACAATAATAAAAAAAAAAAGAATGGTAAAGAATCCAGCAATTTTTTCATGGTAAGTTTGGTTTAGGCGATGGGAGACAACTCGAACGACAGTAGCTCGATTAAAACAAAACCAACAGTCGTTCATATTGCTGTTAACAGCTGTTTTGGGTCACGTGTGCTACTATTCACCAATCACAGAAAAAAAAGCACAATATCAAATTTATAAAAATATCAAAGTGTTGAGAATTAAGATTTGTTTACACATATGGTAACAGAGTTGGTCGCGGGGAATCCATGGCGTCTTATTAGCAAAACTACTTTTTATGCAAATATTTCGCCATGAATGCTTAGATATCAAGGAGAACGATACATGCCCTCTAGACCTCTTGTTAATTACACCCTATCATCATATGGTACATGTACACTATTGCATTATAACATGCTCATTGTAAAGTACACAGATTCCAGGTCAATGTAAAGTTAACAAACTCATTATAAAGTACACGAAATCATCATTAAGTACACCGTCTCATTGTTCAATAAGTTCATAAACTCAAAGAGTGTATCAGCTTATTGTAAATTAATATATAAATAATTAAATAAATAAATAAAAAGATCCCAAAACCATGTATATTTCTATAGCTAAGCGTAAGTACTAAGTACAATACTGTTAAATCATTTTTCGGTCATGAAGCCTGATACGTATACCTTGTCTTTATATAACGTATGTACACAGACATGTCCTCTCCTCCCTGGCCACCCTAAATGACTGAGTAAAGACTGGTAAATAGAGACATGTACACATTGACGGTAATTACCTCAACATGCTGAGATTTGATGATAGATAATAAAAATATGTTAAATAAGAGATTAATACGTGATGATATATACACGTGTTTACACACGTGGAACGTTAGCTATAACAAACGTACCTTTGGCGGTGTCTGCTTCCAAACAACTAACAGGTAACCACACCTGAATCATACACTACTTTTCCGAACTCGAGTTACTTCCCTTCCATTGCTCTACGATTACGGCAAATCCCGGGTCAAAGGTTAAACCTCTATATAAGGCAATGCTGTGGTAGAGACTGTAGGTAATGACTATATTTGGACACACAGAAGTTAACAGGGTATGCTAATGAATCTGTCTCAGCCTTGACCCCAGCTCTATAAACACATGTCCAAAAAAGGCATGCTATTTCTTACATGTACGGAGTGTGTGTAAACCACGGATCTATAGCTTTAGATCTAGACCACAACCGTGTTGAGAAAAAAACTCAACTCAAAATCCCCAATATTAGAATTTCTGTGCTCATCAGTGTATATATTTAGATATGATAAACCCAAACTACGTTCTTCAGAGTAAACTTTGTCGGAAACACTGTTAGCACTAGAGAGAGTATAGCTCGGTAGTACTCTATGACCAAATAAGGCGAGCAAGGTTTGTAGAGGGTTTTCCAAGAAAATGTTCGGGCGCTACAGCTGCATCAGAAGTTCATGATTGCTATATTTTAACGTTCGGATGGTGTAGCAGCAGAGATGACAGGTAGGCTACATTTTTATATCATATATATAGCGTTTAAACGGGTGATGAAGCCTTCTAAATTTAATTACTGATTGTATCTGTTAGAAGTAACGCACGTTAAGCTGTAACTATGATGCTACATATTAGCGCTTGTCAACATTAGCTTGATGGCTTAGATGTTTGGGAGAGCATGATTTGTCGACACGTGCATGTATCACTATATCTAAAAACGAGCAGCATGATTTGTCGACACGTGCATGTATCACCAAATCTAAAAACGAGCAGCATGATGCCGCCATGGTTCATCACCACACAATATTAAAAAGAAAGTAAATTCGGCCTCTGTGTACAGTTTCTGGGTGCGACATCATAATGTCAAGGTCACACCGGGAACATATTGTCAATGTCATGTTGTCAAATAGACGAAGTGTGGCAATCAAGGTCAGGGTCATAGTATCAACTACACTGTGAAAGACATACAAAGGTCAAGGTGAGTATGTCAGCAACACACCGTGAAGAACGAAAATTACAAGCTTACAGCGTCAGCTATACTGTACCATATGAATGTCAAGGTCATGGTGTCAAATAAATTGTGCGTGGCAACAAAAGATCAGGGTTATAATATCAACTACACTTTGGCATGAAAAGTTCAAGGTCATGTTATCAAATAGACTGTGCGTGGTATTAAAAGTCACGGACGTAATAGCAACTACATTGTGTGTGGCCTGATAAGGTAGAAATGTTTTAATGTCAAGTTCAATCGGCAATGTTCAAAATTCATTTTTCTGTCTGGCTTATTTGAAAGTTTAAGATCTTGTTGAGGATGACTGATGCTAAGCGTCACTGTGTATATTTGATTGAGTTCAAGGTCGTCTCGTTCTTGTAAATGTACGGTTTCGGGATATCATTGTTATGTGTATTTGATTACTTGTGTGTGACTTGCTGTCAAGTTTTATGTGATATATACGTGTTTATGTTATTTAATTTTAATATTGAAGACGTATACAATATTAGCAGATATTGATGAAACGAAATAAATCATATACTATACATGCGAGAATAACTCTATTAGTTAATCATCGCTGATCATGAATAGCTATATAGAAGGACGTACACGAAATGTTTGTTTTTGAACGCCAGCATTTCGCATTGATGCTTAAAACCTATATGTGTCATGACCTTATACCGAAGGTAATAATTGCAAGGTCAAGGTCAAGGAGCATAGATATCCCGGTCATGCAGTCGTATTATACATTCGTTGAATGTGCGAAGTTTAATTTTTTGCATAAATCGTGACAACGGTGTGCTATTTATAGCAGTATAAATATACGAACCTTTTAGATAGTGTACAGTGTAGATACACTATAACAAAAAGTTAGCGGGTGAAATTGTTTGTGACAATCTACCTGTCACCGGGTCATGTCTACCGTAGTGTGACCGTGTATACTAACCTAAACGTATCACAATACTACGCCGAACAGTCTGTTTGTTTTGATATTCAAATATCAGAGGCCCATAGGTCTGTATAGAGGAACATTCGGGGTCCAACATGTCTAAAAATGATCACAGCTTACAAAGGTAAGCAAACACAGACATAAGCTACATGTGATTTCATATTATTTCATAAACAACTAAATTACGCTTCATAAGAGTCCGCTAAGTTACCTTAGGAAAAGCTTAAAGTTTTCCCCAACTTATGACTAATTCATAAATTTGTAATTATTATGTACGGAATTGAATCTATTGCATATATGTTCTCCGCCATTGTACAAGATATTTGTAAAGTATTTATCAATATATATATTTCTGTACGCCTATATGCAATGTGCATTTGGTAATAAATTGAATTGAATCTCACTGCGTGTGTTAAACGTCACCCCGTTTGTTAAAACCCTTTGCCATGTCTGTAACTCGGGGTCCATTCCGTCACAACACCTGTTGTGTTGCAACCCCGGGACCGTTGTGTTGGTAGTCGAGGGTTCGACTCCCAGCGGCGAGGACAACTTGTATCGGACCTGTTGCCGGTGTTTTAAACTGGTCATATAGATGTCGTTTATCTTTGGGTTTAAATTGACTTAATTATCGATTGAACGGCAGCAGTAAAACTAAATTGTTATATCTGTGAAATTAGATACAGTAATGATCTGAAGGAGAAACATCTTATTGAAATAGAAAAATATAAGTTCAAATTGTGGGGGTAATTTTGGTTGTCAAAGATAGAAGGGCTTGGCATACCTGTCCGGTCCTGTTACTTGTACCCGGTGTATAATATGCACTGTAAGCATATGAACAGGCCGATCTGAGGTCTATTTACGACCGTATTACTAATACTCTATAAAGTTCTACACGTTCAATAAATGTCGGTCAAGGCCGGAGCTTGGTGCCTCGCCAAGCGTTAAGCAGATCAAGAATGTGTATATCTTGTTATATTTGATAATTAGGTACGGACTGGCGAACTGTGAGTCAGGCATCATAGGTATATAACCGGTAATATCTGGATATAAACATGACATACCTGTATAACCCAAATGAAACCTACCATAGTATACAGCTTAATCAAAGACTTGCTCAAGTCCCGTATACAAACTCTTCTATACGAATTAGTCATTGGTTTTCAAGTTCTTTTATTTTGAAAGATGATATTTCAGCAGTTTTTATACAATGTCATATACTATCAGTTGACATTATTTCGCATTATAAGACATTGGTATGGATTTCATTTTTAATTTATAATTTAAATATTTTATCATTTCGGCAGGAAAAGAAAACATAAGACACTTGATCAAAAAGGGAACAGAAATGAATTGCATTACATGACTTCATCAGCGTAAGACATGAGAACCACATCTATTATGGATATTAATGACGCTAGATATTGTTTCAAAATATATGTAAAAAAATACATATACACAAGAACAAATTGTAAAAGGAACTGTCAAAGAGTCTCTCAAGCTATTGCAACTTCTGTTATTCTGTCGCAAATTATGCTTCGCTAAAGGTGATATTTGAATCCCAACACAACTTCTTGCGCGCGAAAATGTATCAACCAATCAGAAGTAACGGCGAGTATCTTGAATCCATTGCGAAGCTTACAAATCGGTTATTTTATCTAAATTGCAGTCCTGATTTTCATTCCCAAAGATACGAATTAATTGTCTCTGCCAATCAGAGGCCAGTCCAGAGCGGACATCTTGTGAAATGTCGGCTTGCTCCTAGAGAGCTTTATAGCAACCCACAGAAAAGAACAAAAGTATGATACAGGTAAATAAAAAACAGGTAAAAATAGCGGGATACATAACTCAGCATCAATTGAGCAGTATTTCCTACATCTGAACATTATCATCACTATGCAGTTTTACGTGGTAGCAGGCTAGCTTGTGACTGCGACGTTTGTATGAAAGACATTTGGAATAAAATTAAACGTTACTTTCTGCGAGTAAAATGCTTAACATTGAAATTTGTCGGTACTTTTGCCCTAAAATTGTTTCAGAGGATAGGCTTTATACAATATGTAACTTAAACTGAATTGAAGACAAATGTCATTTCCTGACTGTAGGTGATTTTTGTTCAGATATCAGAGCTCATCTTTGAACAACAGCTTAACAGATTGTTCCAGGTTTTAACTATTTTAACACTGTAGAGAAACTAATTGTTTTAATGAACAAACCTAGTTTCCAATATGTCCTGGCGAGCACAGTTCATAAGCTGTACAGTAGAATAATTATGTTGTTAATATTAATTCTAAACCTCTTTTTAGTATCTATGAACTAGTTTTTAGTATTAATGAATTAGTTTGTATTAACAAATATTTGTCTCATAAGCCACTTTTAAAATTTTCAAATTTTAATCACAATTTAAAATGTATGCACTCCAAATTAATTTTCATTAATTTTGTATTCTTTTAAATATATATATAGGCCACGCTGCGCAAAACAGTAATAATCTTCAGATCATTGAAGGACTACTGATAACCTATAAAGAAGAAGAAGCCTCAGTAGGCTGGGTGTCAATTATATATTGTTTGTACATTTTAGATGATGCTTGTATGTAGGTACTTTACGTAAAATTGACATGTGACCCTTTTATTAAAATAAGTTGTATTGTCTTGTATCTTGTTTCGCACTAGTGCGACTGAGTGAACAAATAAAATCTTGCTAAAATCTTGCTGTATTGGAGTAAAAAATACAATTTGGTCTAAAAATAACAAAGTCTGTTGATAAAGTAGGTGACATGGTTTGAGTGGCTATATCATCCGTGACCTGTACGTACCTATTACCTACAGTTACAGTGAGATAATACGTCTTATCAGAACTGTAAACATAGGATCATAACAGGTAAATCTTACTGACCAGGTGAGTCACTGCGTTCTCAATTAACACATGAACTGTCGAAAACCGCAGACAGCTTATTATTAGTCATAATATAGGTAACAAACAAAATACTTTATCTAGAATTTAAACTATTGTTTTAGCTAAATCTTTATCTTTAAGATTGTAAACTGTTTTGTTACACTTTCCTTGTAAAATATGAAACTAATATGCACCCCGATCAAAGGTGATACTTGTTAAGGCTATTTGGGAGATAGTAATCTTAATTCCGTAACGTTTACCCATAGATGTACATGCACGTAGTTTTCTGATTTTGTAAGTGTTGTATATGTTGAAAGCCAGCCATTTACATAAGGACATGTTGATTTTTTTTGATTTTTTTTGTACAAAACACCGAATAATATAAGTTAAAGCCCAAGAAAGAAATTCAACGTTGCAATACACAATGGTGTAACGTTATGAAAATGACTGATACATATTGTCAACAGTAGCCGGTCATAGGTAGGAATATTTAGATCTATTTTAAAATAATTCAGACAACGCTTATACTGAGCTGGGAGAAAAAACAAATATTCCACGCTTTGGGAGTTAGACAGAAATATATTTGTCCTCGGGCAAAAACTCTTAAATGCCTTGCCTTCGGGTGAAGCATGGAGGGCTAGGTATTTAAGAATTTTACCCAGAGAATTGTTTTCCCTGTCTTGTCCCCAAAGTAAAAACAGATTATGTTAATCACTGTAAGCCACTGACGTCATTGCTTAGTCGAAAGACAGGCTGATATGTTGGACCTCGCAGCTTCGTACTTAATTGTGTTTAAAAATAATACTGCCATTATTAAGTTATCTAATTTGTTTCAGTCATGTTGACCTTGGTCGAACATTGATATTTAACCCTGTATACTTGCTCCCTGATATTCAATTAATTGTACTCCATTTTTCGAAAAGGCAAACAAACGACAAGAGAAGTAAGTATTCAAAACTCCGCCTATACATGTCATTCCTCGGCCTCATCAGTTACGTATACGTATATATCCACAAATGCGCCCGTGTACTAGTTGATGTATTGATGTAAATTACTAGATAGTGATGTCAGATGGAAATACATAAATGTATGGTATGGACCTGCGTAATTGCAGACCAAACTTTGTAAGTGTAATCATTAACACGTTCTCGTATTAAATGAAGTTCTCTGTAAATTGAAACAACGGAGGAATACCCTGACCTGTCAGGATATTACTTATGTAGGGATACATAATTTGATCATTACGATTTTAAGTATGAACGTGTAATGGCGGAACAAGATTATGTATTAACTACAAAGCAATATGTCATGTGTTTCAATAACCACTTGAAGTCCTGTTGAACACCAACCATTAGATGTCATGTATAACATCAACCATTAGATGTCATATATAACATCAACTATTGAATGTCCTGTATAACATCAACCATTAAATGTCATGTATAACATTAACCATTAGTTGTCATGTATAACATCGACCATTAGATGTCATGTATAACATCGACCATTAGATGTCATGTATAACATTAACCATTAGATATCATCTATAACATCAACCATTAGTTGTCATGTATAACATCGACCATTAGATGTCATGTATAACATGACATCTAATGGTCGATGTATACATGACAACTAATGGTTAATGATATACATGACATTTAATGGTTGATGTTACACAGGACATTCAATAGTTGATGTTATATATGACATCTTATGGTTGATGTTATACATGACATCTATGGTTGATGTTATACATGACATCTATGGTTGATGTTATACATGACATCTATGGTTGATGTTATACATGACATCTAATGTTTGATGTTATACATAAGATCCAATGGTTACTGTTATATATGACATCTAATGGTCGATGTTATACATGACGTCTAATGGTCGATGTTATACATGACGTCTAATGGTCGATGTTATACATGACAACTAATGGTTAATGTTATACGTGACATTTAATGGTTGATGTTATACATGACAACTAATGGTTGATGTTATAGATGATATCTAATGAACCATTAGATGTCATGTATAACATTAAACATTTGATTTCATGTATAACATCAACCATTATATGTCATATATAACATTAACATTAACCATTAGATATCATTTATAACATTAACCATTAGATGTCATTTATAACCTCAACCATTAGATTTCATGTATAACATTAACCATTAGATGTCATTTATAACATTAACCATTAGATGTCATTTATAACCTCAACCATTAGATTTCATGTATAACATTAACCATTAGTTTTCATGTATAACATCGACCATTAGATGTCATATATAACATTAATCATTAGATGTCCTGCATAACATTAACCATTAGATATCATCTATAACATCAACCATTAGTTGTCATGTATAACATCGACCATTAAATGTCATGTATAACATTAACCATTAGGTGTCATGAATAACATCAACCATTAGATGTCATATATAACGTCAACTATTGAATGTCCTGTATAACGTCAACCATTAAATGTCATGTATAACAATAACCATAAGATGTCCTGTATAACAGTAACCATTAGATCTCATGTATAACATTAACCATTAGTTGTCCTGTATAACATCGACCATTAGATGTCATGTATAACATCGACTATTGAATGTCCTGTATAACATCAACTTTTGAATGTCCTGTATCACATCAATAAACCATTAGATGTCATATATAACATCAACCATTAGATGTCATGTATAACATTAACCATTAGGTGTCATGAATAACATCAACCATTAGATGTCAAGTATAACATTACCCATTAGATCTCATGTATAACATTAACCATTATATGTCATGTATAACATCAACCATTAGATGTCATATATAACAGTAACCATTGGATCTTATGTATAACATCAACCATTAGATGTCATGTATAACATCAACCATTAGATGTCATATATAACATCAACCATTAGATGTCATGTATAACATTAACCATTAGATGTCATGTATAACATCAACCATTAGATGTCAAGTATAACATTACCCATTAAATCTCATGTATAACATTAACCATCATATGTCATGTATAACATCAACCATTAGATGTCCTTTATAACAGTAACCATTGGATCTTATGTATAACATCAAACATTAGATGTCATGTATAACATCAACCATTAGATGTCATGTATAACATCAACTTTTGAATGTCCTGTATAACATCAACCATTAGATGTCCTTTATAACAGTAACCATTGGATCTTATGTATAGCATTAACCATAAGATGTCATGAATACCTTTAACCATTAGATGTCATGTATACCATTAACCATTAGATATCATTTATAACATTAACCATTAGATGTCATGTATACCATTAATCATTAGATATCATTTATAACATCAACCATTAGATGTCATATATAACATTAACCATTAGATGTCCTGTATAACATCAACCATTAAATGTCCTGTATAACATCAACCATTAGATGTCATATATAACATTAATCATTAGATGTCCTGCATAACATTAACCATTAGATATCATTTATAACATTAACCATTAGATGTCATGTATACCATTAACCATTAGATGTCATGTATACCATTAACCATTGGATATCCTTAACATCAACCATTAGGTGTTCTAGCTTTATACCACCAACAGTGACATTGTCGATCAAAGCAATTACATATACTGAGTTTTAAAACCAAATGGTTTCATCTCGTTGATATTAAAGAACTTGATACAAGCTCCAGCCATTAACGCTCGCTTTCACCACAGCGATGTGTTGAGGTAGTTGTGAAGTCTTTCGATGCAACCGATTATTTTGGTTTTTGCTACAAATGACTTGAAATTGCTGAATTGAAGTCGGTACCATTTAAATTACAGCCGAATTGACCAAACCAAGGAAAATATGCTTTAAAGTTTTAAGGTTCTTTTTCAAACAGATCTGAACATGTTTGTGCTCTATTTAAGAAACATGTATTAACAAGACCTTTGAAGCGGGAGCAAACGGAATTTTGAACGCTTACCATCATTGCAACATAGCAACATAATAATAAAAAAGAAGTCAAAGATAGGGTTCTACTAAACACCGGAAAGGTGACCAGAAATGACCGGATTGTATTTGACTTTGACCATGATGTGTTTTGAATTTCTGGACAGCATTTTTATTGCGGAACAATATAATTTTGCAACAAGATTTATGATTCATTAAATCTTTATATGTTATGTAATTAATCTGCAAACAATTTATATACCGTCTGGAATAAATAGTACTTGTTTTATAATAACAGCTTCATACTGTAGTAACTCTTTTCAAGTCAATATGTATTTTTAACTACGCCGACTACCATTTTTGAGGTATCATATCTTGTTCAACATTATCTGTTTTACTATTACGAATTTCCAAATGTTATATAAATAAAAGCTTAAGTCTCTAAAAACATAACCTTCAAATGTCTTATTTCAATATTTTATAAGCTAATTTTATTTACTTACTTATTTATTTTTAAAAATTCTATGATATTTTGGAGCATATAGAACAATTGCTTGTATTTGCGTTTGATGTATGTTTTCTGATAATTTCCTTTACTTAATTTTCCATTAATTTCCTTTTCCTTTTTAACATCGGTTATATCATTATTTATTTACCCCGTGTTTAAATGTTTTCAAACCAACTTTTAATTACTTTTCAAAGTTTCTGTCATCATTACATTATGATAAATCTTTGTTAATCATATACAGGTATGAGTCAATGTTCACTGATAATCAGCTCAGGTGTGACATAAATACGGCCAGGTGTAAACACAGACAAGTGGTAACAGTCTGGGGATGATTCACGATTTGTTTAGGTCCACTTCACCACTGTGTCGCTGTGTCACTCGCTCTCCTCGCACCCATTGATAAATTAACCTGCACAGGTATGACAAATCAACATCGACACACCTGTGACAGGAACTAAACCACTATCTCCTAGTCGGTGGATGTCAAGGTCACTCCTATCATAGTAATCTACCTGTACTGGGGGTATATCTTACTTGAAGTAAAAAATATACAACTCGCCACTCCTTATCAGAAACGTATGTATTTCGCAATAGAAAATAACAAAACATGTGCACCTATCCCGCAAAGTCATTGAAATCTTCGATAAAAAGTAACTAGCAAAAGCCGACAAAGACATTTAATTTATATTTTCATTCAGTTTAGGAATTCACATCAATACGTTAACAGGTTAAATGCACTGATTTGTAGTTCAGAAATAATGATATCGCGACGGTCTTTTATAGAAAGCACGTGCACTGGACCTCTGCAGGCCTTTACATGTATAGTTCCTCTACAGCGCGAGATGTGACGCTGTAAGTATTATTTACTGGTGTTCGTTATGACAACGTCTTTGAATCAGGTTCAGAAGAAAAAACATGTCCATTGCAATTTGAAAAAGGAATGAATCAAACTCATTACTCTCTCGTCCGGCTCTACAACACCCAACAAACACTCAGAGTCCAACTCATGACTCTCACGTCCGGTTCTACAACACCCAACAAACACTCAGAGTCCAACTCATTACTCTCTCGTCCGGTTCTAAAACACCTTACAAACACTCAGAGTCCAACTCATTACTCTCTCGTCCGGTTCTACAACACCTTACAAACACTCAGAGTCCAACTCATTCCTCTCTCGTCCGGCTCTACAACACCCAACAAACACGCAGAGTCCAACTCATTACTCTCTCGCCCGGTTCTTCAACACCCAACAAACACTCAGAGGCCAACTCATTACTCTCTCGTCTGGTTCTACAACACCCAACAATCACTCAGAGTCCAACTCATTCCTCTCTCGTCCGGCTCTACAACACCTAACAAACACTCAAAGTCCAACTCATTACTCTCTCGTCCGGTTCTACAACACCTAACAAACACTCATAGTCCAACTCATTACTCTCTCGTCCGGTTCTACAACACCTAACAAATACTCAAACAATTTAGTACTTACAAGACTTCGGAAGACATTAGACATTTTGTACTATATATTTTACAGCGAATTCTTGCATACTAGAGATATCCGCATTTCCGGCGTAGCTGGGAAATTCTATCCGACCCACTGGTTTAGATCGCTTACACGCGCAGACTGGCGGGGAAATTATAGTGACCTTTTGGGGTCACGCTATTGTTCGTGACGTCATTTTATTACGTTTTGGGGTCAGTCAGGGTCATTGACGTCACTAAAAATTGCCATCCGGGCTTCATATGCAAATGAGAAATGTGCGGACAGTTCACAACTTTACTAAAAGAGCAGCTGTTTTTACGGGTTTTTAGGTAATAAGCAAGAAATAGAATCCATCCCTGATGTGAGGCAAGGATAATGTTATTCAAAACCTCGGGATAAAATATTGAGCAAAAGACCCTCGGTAAATACTCGGGTCTCCTTCTCAATATTTCATCCCTTGGGTTTGAATAACCTTATCCATACCTCACATCAGGGATGGATTCTATCATTATTGCTGCACCACCAAAGTGCAGGATTAGTATCGTAGTCTTTGGCGCCATATCCTGATGACGTCAGGCTTAACAATACTGCTGCGAGCCATTTTAAATGAGCCACTCAACGCAAAACTACCGGTTTTGGTTAAGTTTGGTTTGATTTGCTTACAATGGTGTTCCTTATTACGTATACATGTACATGTAGTCATGGTAATAACTAAGTGTATGTGCAAACCAACCACTGACTCTACCGTTGCTTCCACTGCAGCTGGCACTACTGTTCTGATTGGTCACTATAAAATCGACACTAGACCTCATATTATCACATGTGAAGATATAACATTTCATATATCTTCACTAGGGGGGGGGGGGGGGGGGATATATCTTTTTTCACTTAATTGTTAAATTCTGATATTTCACCGGATGTAATAATTACTTGCACTAACCCGCGATTAGTTATCATGTTTATCTAACTCTCTCGTTCCTTGATGTTTTTGTTTTATAAGACTCTCCTTAAAACCAATCTTCAAATCTCACTACATGTAACTCGAGTTAGCGTTGGACGTGATCTCTGATGGTTATATGACCATTACTGTCGGATAACAAGTTAAAACTCCAAACACAGAACCATACAAGACGTACATAGCTATAGAAATGTTGATATAACAAGATCACCAATGATGCAGATTCAAACAATTGTCACTTGTTTCTGTGACAAACGAATCTCCGATGAAAACTATTGATGGAAATAAAAAAAACAAGAAAGATTTCCTATACCGAGCCGATGTTGAACTTTGACCCTTAATCCTAATCGCTATAACCTTTATGTTACCTGTATAGGGTCAAACTGTACCACATGTTTTGTTTTAAGGAATTTCTAAATAAAGCATGATGTAGTTAGACAATAACCACTTTGTGTGATTGCTACAACATACACGTAAGGTAAACTTTGACCTTGAGGTGTAACCCTGTCCCTGGTTATGTCCCAATAACTACAATGTAAACGTCGTCAGCATTCCATGAACCTGCTTTACATATTGACATACCAATGATTTACACACTCAAATAGAGGATGGTAACAATATACAACAGATGGTAATATTATGTATAGGGTCACACTCTACAATAGATGTAATATTATGTATAGGGTCACACTCTACAATGGATGTAATATTATGTATAGGGTTACACTCTACAATAGATGTAATATAATGTATGAGTCACACTCTACAATAGATGTAATATTATGTACAGGGTCCCACTCTACAATAGATGTAATATAATGTAGGGGTCACACTCTACAATATATGTAATATAATGTATGGGTCACACTCTACAACAGATGTAATATTATGTATAGGGTCGCACTCTACAATAGATGTAATATTTTGTACAGGGTCACACTCTACAATGGATGTTATATTATGTATAGGGTCACACTCTACAATAAATGTAATATTATGTATAGGGTCACACTCTACAATAGATGTAATATAATGTATGGGTCACACTCTACAATAGATGTAATATTATGTAAAGGGTCACACTCTGCAATAGATGTAATATTATGTATAGGGTCACACTCTACAATAGATGTAATATTATGTACAGGGTCACACTCTACAATAGATGCAATATTGTGTATAGGGTCACACTCTACAATAGATGTAATATTGTGTATAGGGTCACACTCTACAATGGATGTTATATTATGTATAGGGTCACACTCTACAATAGATGTAATATTATGTAGAGTGTGACCCTATACATAATATAACATCCATTGTAGAGTGTTACCCTATACACAATATAACATCCATTGTAGAGTGTGACCCCATACACAATATTACATCTATTGTAGAGTGTGACCCATACACAATATTACCATCTGTTGTAGAGTGTAACCCATACATAATATTACATCTATTTTAGAGTGTGACCCTATACATAATATTACATCCATTGTAGAGTGTGACCCTATACAATGGATGTTATATTATGTATAGGGTCCCACTCTACAATAGATGTAATATTATGTATGGGTTACACTCTACAACAGATGGTAATATTATGTATGGTTCACACTCTACAATAGATGTAATATTTTGTACAGGGTCACACTCTACAATAGATGTAATATTGTGTATAGGGTCACACTCTACAATGGATGTTATATTGTGTATAGGGTCACACTCTACAATAGATGTAATTGGGCCGTGAGTGAATGTAGGCAGATACATGTCCCCAAATCGATGAAACAAGTCTAGAATTATATGTTTATACTTTGGGTATATTTGTAGGTATGAACTGAGCTTCGCCCTTTCCCACACCCCTCCCGTCATTCGAAATAGAAAAAAAAGGTAACCAATGTTATACGTCTGTTACGATGACGTTAACGTCTTTACCAACAAACACCGACGGGAATTATAGGGTATAGTGTGATATCATAGAATGCAATGCAGTTCATAGGGATATACAAGTAAATAAACATCAGTATTCTTTGAAACTACGGGGCGAGGTGTTCCGAATGGACCATGAACCAACAACCTTCCGAATGGATACCACGGTGGGTTATATTGTCAAGCGGAACACCCTAAAGAACAAGAAGAAACAGAGGGAGTGAACATGTTCACTCCAGCCGGTCCTGCCGTCTAATTGAGTGAAAACAATATCTGTCATCGTCAAAATTAGGCAATGACTCCTGTATGGTCCGACCGTCACATGGCGTCTTACAGTAAATGACTAATACACGAATAAAAGTAGTCACAGACCATTGATCAAGTCAATTATAGATCATTGAAATGTATTGATGATATTGACTATCGAGTTTTAGACCAATACACACATGGAGAGCAGTGGCGCGTGACCCATTACTATGTACCCTGCGTAAACAAAACGTTTTGGATGGATTCCAAATACATTTTTTTCCACATTGGTATGTGATGATATTTAAAATATGACCTACCCAGATCTTGTTATGGTGAACTTATCCAGATGGTTGAGATTTTTTCTCTTAAACGAGTGATTTAAACGTATTTTATGATGCATTAGAAACAATTTTTAACAATTGAGTGCATTTACTCCAAATAAACATATTACCAAAATACATTAATAGCACGTGATATACAAATTATATATATACAGAAACAAAATAGTTGTGGACATAACAAGATATATATCAACATTAACAAGGCAAAGTATTGCCAGGCTATTCATAGTCCTCCTTCGGTAATAATGTCTATATTTAACAAACAGTTCACTTAGGTCAGGATGTACTTACTGTTAGTTAAGTATCTTGATACATAATATACCATTAAATGCATCTTTGTAATGGTAAAATGGATTTCTTGCAAACAGAAGTTTGCAATAATGTTTTATGAAGGAAATCTGGTTACTCCAGGTGGAATAGTATAGAAGATATGCCCGGACAAACATTTTCAAAAGTGAAGGTCAAAGGTCAAGTCATAGGACACACAGTGACCTAATTCTTGCAATCTGCAATCATGTACACCAAATTTGGTTACTCCAGGTGAAATAGTCTAGTAGATATGCTCCGGACAAACATTTTCGAAATTTAAGGTCAAAAGTGAAAGCATAGGTCACAGTGAGGTCATAGTGACATTCTCTTTGTACTCTGCACTCCGCCATCCGAAGATGTCCTTGTACACCAAGTCTGGTTACTCCAGGTGAAATAGTTTAGAAGATATGTCACGGACAAACTTCTCGGACGGAAGGACGGACAGACGGACTGACTGCAAACCTATATCTGCTCACAAGAGAAGATAACTCTGCAATACGCAAAGACGGAATAGGAATCGAACACTAGGGCTAACAACGAGATCCATAACTTGTAAATAAGAGACAAGACTGAAAACGGCGGGGAGAAAGCTGAGGTATGTCACACAGAAAATGTGTTACTTTTCCTGACAAAAGTCAGATAAACTCTGAAGACATATGAGAATGGCACCGTAAATAATATTCTAAAGCTATATGGGTTGGGCACCGTCAATTTTACTCTGAAGTAATATGGGTAGGTGTGTCAATTTTACTCTGAAAACGTCAGCACGGGACTGTCAATTTTACTCTTTATGTGATGTGGATGAGAGAATGTTAGTTTAATACTGGAGGCATGTGAGTGGGGTCATTGTTTCATGTATAAAATTAATAAAATGTAACATCGTTACAATCAAAACATACTATTTTCAAAATTATTTGCCATAATGATGAATTTATTGGATAAATGATACTTGTGTTTCCATAGTTGCGAGCTGTTAAGACCCTCTTAGGCAAAAAAGAAAGCTATACAAACTCGCCAACCCAACGCAACCCATCGGTGATGTTACGGGCTAAAAGGTTGAACACCCAAACAGGTCTAAGTATATATAACCCCTTAATTTATGATTTTCAAAAATGTAGAGTACCGATTTATTTCAAATTAATAAATGTGTAAAGTATAAAACTCAGATCCGGTTATTGTGCAGAAGCTGCATTTTTGTATAATATCGACATTATCGTTTGGCTTTGTAACCTCAAATGCGGGACACTCTAGCTATATATATAGAAGACACAAGTGTATGGTGTAGGGACGCTAGTATCACCAAGATATACTGAAAATGTACATTGTATCGACATCGTGTACAATGACCGACCATGACAACCATGAAAATTACCCTCACTTCATCAAGTTATTTATTATTATGTAAATTCTTTGATTATACTTGCATCATAATATCAACAATCGGGGAATGGATTACTGATAGAATACGAATGGATTACTGATAGAATACGAATGGATTACTGATAGACTACTGACTGCTGTTAAACTAGCCTACATTTTCGTGTACACAGTGATCGGGTATGTTTATAATACAAAATGTAAACAACGACTTGAGGCTTTATCATCATTATTCATAGCTTCTGGGACAGTCACATGTACCGCCAGTGATCCGATATGTACTGACCGCAATACAGCCAACTGTACATGTATATATGTTAATGAGACTTTACATTGTACCACGTGATCAGTTAGTGAAGCCACGTAGCCAAGCGGTGGAAAACCCAACAATCTATTTTTATAACATTACTCAAGTCTGTATATATAGACGATACGACGGCCTGGGCTATTTACAGATATTGCACAACACGCCCTAGTTAGATGATTTAAAAAAATAAATATATGTTTACAAAGTATACGTGTATTGTGAATATGCTGATGAAATTGTTGAAGGGCAGGTGACTAATTTAAGAGCGAAGTAATGTTGTAATCTATGATAGATCTTTCCAGTTTATGATTAAGTTTCACATTGCAATTACATTCAAATAACTTTTGATGTCAAACAAGTCACATTTCTGTACCTGTTGTCCAACATTTGTAGGTACATGTATACAATTATAATTAAAACCAACGAACAGGAATCAGACAGTTAATGATTACATATTGGTATCAACTCACCTGCTATGCACATCTTTACTGTATTGCGTATAAATGGATAGCACTAGAACTAAATAGTTTATTCGAAATCACGACTATCTGGTATTTTCGTTGAAACAGTTTTTGAAATTGAATTATTTCAATAAAGACAAAAAAAAATGGAATATTCACTTAAAGTTTCTATTTCTTTCAATTGGTATGTTTCCTAACTTACCTGTCCATATATTGGCAGGTGTGCAATGGCTACCTTGGAAACGAGGTCCTAATTGTACTGAACCATGAATGGATGGTCTGATCACCCCATTCTACTACAGCTAGTATTAGTCTGTGAGTAAGGGCGCACGCGGCAATGAGTCATGAACTATAGCCTCTATACCTGTTCGTTCCACGCTGTTCGAACTGACGAGATATAAACGACGGCCACGTGGTCCTATGTTTATTTACATATTAATCGTTATACGAGAATTTAAGTCCAACACTAAATAAGTGAGAAACTAATTTGTATCATCTCTTTTCTTTTTTATTTCAAGGATAATTTTGATTTTGTGCATTTGATTTTTTAAATTTTATTCGATGACATTACTTTTAATTTAAAGCTCAGTGGCTAGGGGGTCTAGCGAGTCAAACCGGCATGCATTCTTATGTAAATGAGGACGGCCATCTTGCCCTAATTCATGACGTCAATACTCAGTCACATGAGTGTGTCGTCATCTAAAAATAGAAATCCAATCCTGAGTATTTAAGCTTTAGCTGCGGTATGTTGTTCGCATTTCCATGACAGGCACGGTAAGAAACAACGTCGATCTGTTTTATTATTTCACAACCGGCCTGCAACGTTTTACTACCGGTGTATACAGCACATGTATGAAGGATTTTACACTCATACACCAAATACAAATCACCTACTTCACCTGACAGTGTGAGGTAAGTGGTATTATTAACAATTATACTTGTCAGTAGTATTGTCGCCGAAAAATATCTCTGTTTATTTTGCACATGTGTTTGTAAACAAACACGACATTCCGCCTGTGATGATAGGCACGCGCAGGAAAACTGTGTTGTTTGTAATGTCGAAGCAGATTACAGTATTTTACTCCATGTTAGAGTGTATTGAATGGAATCTATGTATTATTTATCTGTTGTTACTCGAGTAACGCTAGTGACAATGCTTGTCTTTGATCTTCTGTATTGATTATTGGCGCGGGGGCCCTTGCGGTAATTATAATAGCATATCTTCACAGCTCGCCACTATGGAAAGACAAATATTATTTATCCAATAAATTCATCATTATTGCACATAATTTTCAAAAGAGCATGCTTTGATTAAAACGATGTTACATTTTATTAATTTAATTTTGATACGACATTGCATGCAATGAATTTTAAGGTGTTTTAACAAATATATACATTTTATGTTTGCCTTGTTGAAATGACCCTAGTCCATGTATATACGGTCTATGCAATGTTTACCCCTTGTTTATTAGCCGTGTTAGAGTACATGCTTATTGATTGTTTTTCAAACGTTTCCCCGACGTCGCTATTTCATTGATAAACGCTTACGATGCAATTTACAATGGAATGCGGTTAGAAGGAGTGTCCTGTTGTACTGTCGTGACAGAAACACTACGCTTCTCTGATTTTATAGGCTGGTAAATTTTGTTGGTTTAAACTTTAATATTTATAATAATCATTGAATTTAATCCTGTTTATTTTTTCGGTTCATAGTTTGAAATATCTCGGTTTAAGCGCTTACTCGGGTGGGTAGGGTATGTACATACATATACCTGTACAATAATACTTTTATTGATTTTCCCTCAACGAATGAACCGGATCACTGGCTGTTTGTATTTAATATTATACACATACATTGATTCTTGTCAGGTGGTAGAGCGTTAATCTATAGTCAGTCTGTATATTGTTTGAGTTTTAACCATTTTTTAAATGTCATGGGATCCGTGATACATAGGTACTATGTATATCACAGAGGTTTATGCAGATTTGATTGTTGTCTAATTTTTCAGTGCCAAATCAATGTTTTGAGTTTTCATGGACGCATAAATAAAGTATTTGTAATTTGTTGTATATAATATAATATAATTTTGGTTCATATACAAGAGAACGGAATCGACATTCACTGTATATAAAATAGCACTTTACATGTAGGTGGGAGGAAATCAATTATGTAATGATCATAAAAAGTACAGATTTAATACACCTGGGCCTGTCGCGTGAGAACGTTACTTGGAAGTGTCGCTCATCCTGAAGAAACGTTTACCAGTTCCGTTTTCTTGTCCAGCCGTACACCCGGCTTACATATATATTATTAACTTATCATCAGATTATGATGGTACCGAATGGATAAGTGTAAACATTGAAGCAAACGTTTTACTTTACTACAGCACAGAGACTTTTGTTTAATCCCCCAATCGGCTTCCCAAACTGTTACAATTGACAACCTTCTAAAACAAGCAAATCGGTGAGAGCCTTCTGTAGCACATGGCTTTTAAACCTAGCCAATCAGTGAAAGCCTTCTATAACACATTTTACAACCTAGCCAATCAGTGAAAGCCTTCTATAACACATTTTACAACCTAGCCAATCAGTGACAACCTTGTATATTTAGTTGCATTAGTCTATTCTAATAAGCCAATAATGGACAACATTCTATAACGCATTTATTTTGTTTCAGACTCGGAAATGGTCAAACAAACACAGAACGACATTTTGGATATGTTGATTGGGTCCGGCTCCGATTTGAGTGAATATTTGACTCCCGCTGGTGATGTAATTGGATTTTCTAGCTACAGACCAATGGATTCCTCTATGGATTTCCTGGAAGACAACGTCTCAGAACCATTGGATGTCGCTCTCTGTCAAGGTTAGTTTGTGTAAAGTTTACGTCATCGCAGCGCGTTGTAGGTCACGTGCTTACCGCTCTAATAATAAAATATCTATAATGTGACAAAGAGGGAGCTGTCCATTTACCTTTGAATACAAAAACGTAAAACCAGACATCATTTAAATGTCTAATGTCTTATATTTTGCAGACATCCAGGTAGCACCAGATGCTTCTGCTGAGGTAGAGGTCGAGGTCGAACAGTTACAATTCACCTTTGACCCTTCAGAAACGTCCATTGAAATCCTCAAACTCATAGCAGCCAGTTCCGCTGGCGAAGGCAACATGTCCCCACTAGATAATATGTCGGAGTGGAGTGATCGCACAGAGGACACGGAAGTTGACGAACTGGTGTCACCACTTGTAAAGGCTGAGATAAAGAACAGGATCCGGAAACGCAGACAGTACGAGGGGAAGGATGAAATCACAGAGTTGTTTGTGGAGCCGGAACCTGAAAAGGTAAAACACTTGGCTTTAATTAAACTTACGGTCAAGTTATGCTTGATTACAAGCAGATATTTAACAAGCGCGGTCATAACAGGATATTCTTAACATAATTGCTTAAAATATAGCAAAAGAACAATACAGTTCAATAAAACGAATAAGTTTCATTTCAGTACAACCAGGTGTAGATATGAAACACACACCCATTACATTAAAATGATACCAGTAATGAACGGAACTTTTAATTTCACTGTGTTGTTAAAGTAATGAACGCAACTTTTAGTTTCACCGCGTTGTTAAAGTAATGAACGCAACTTTTAATTTCACCGCGTTGTTAAAGTAATGAACGCAACTTTTAATTTCACTGCGTTGTTAAAGTAATGAACGGAACTTTTAACTTCACTGCGTTGTTAAAATAATGAACGGAACTTTTAACTTCACTGCGTTGTTAAAATAATGAACGGAACTTTTAATTTCACTGCGTTGTTAAAGTAATGAACGAAATGTCTTATACTTGACAGTTGACTGAGGAGGAAGAAATGAGGAGAATAGAACGGCGAGAGAAAAACAAACTAGCTGCCCAGAAGTGTAGGAGTAAGAAGAGGAAGGTTGCGGACACCCTGGAGGAGGTAATAAGATTATATATATGTAAATAATCCTTGAAATACCAGATCGGCCTTTTGTTTCCTATGTGTATTCGAAATAAAGAAAAACGATTTTTGAAGGTAGTGATGTTGTACAGGTCAGTACATTTAGATTCGGTTGGTGCTGGACCATCATGTGATTTATATATGTATTAACTCTGAATTGAATACTCAGTATGCTCTATAAAAGCATGCACACTATGTATATATTACAATACTTACGGTTATCTCCACAGGAGACCGACCGGTTGGAGGAGAAACAGGAAAAGCTGAAGGATGAGGTTCGGCGCCTGCGCGAAGAACGTGACCACCTGACGGAGCTCGTCAATGTTCATTCCTCTGTTTGTCCAAGAATGAAATGCCCAAAGTGAACACCATCATCGGACAATCGAAACCCACCAAAACTTTGAGGCAATCACATGCTCTCAGAAACAGAAACGTGCTCCAATGCTGAACTGATTTCATATTGACGCATGCGTTGTTCTTCTGTGAGCTGTTAAGTGTTACATGTGTATACGATGCTCCTATCACATCGATTTGACGAATAGTATAAATGACGTCATAGTGACGTTTGAATACTCCATCTTTAGTAGATATGAGCATATGCTTACCATGAAGACGTACCTACTGATTTAAATACCGGAAATCTATATCTGTAGCGACATACAGAATCTGCTGATTTGAGTACCAGAAATCTAGATCGCTATGGAGAGGTATAAACGTATCTGCTTATTTGTATACCGGAAGTCGAGATCTACACAAGCTGAGGCATTACTCTAGTTTTTTAATGGACTATTTACTAACTGAATAGCGCCTATTGACCTGATAAACTAGCTCTATTTACAAGACGTTTGTTTGTAATCAGGATTTGTCAATGACTTTAAATGGCAGCTCCATATTTGACTTGATTGTGTGTTTACCAAAGGCCTGTTAGCGTTGTTAGTAGTTGTCTCCCTTGTGAACATCATTTCATTTCAACAAACATTGCGACCAGGCATTTGTAGGGAACTATCATTTGCATTCAGAATCATTAATATACTCAACAGGGAACAAAGAAGTTTGTATGAAACTGTTAACAAGTTGCTGATCATCATTTTATGCTAGATATTTCAATTCGTACAAGATATTCAGTTTTGGCCAGTTTGATTCACAAAGGGATCCGCTTAATAAAGTTTAAAAAGAGTTTGGTAAGAATGACTTATTCCTCTGTGTGATATAAAAGATGTACTGAGACAGTAAGGGACATACCGTTCAGAACGGGCTAATTAACAATTACAGTATTTACAGAATCCTCACTCAGGTTGAGGTGAAGTTTGAATGGTTTCTTTACGAGTATTAATCTGAATGTGTTGAATGTTGTATTTATATGATCATTTGTAGACTCTGAAAGAGAAAATCATGGAAGAATGATGTAACTACAGATCGAGGAATGCCTGTTTGACCAGCTTCACTAATGTCCTCAAGTGAACATATGTGTAACGTGAACATGTGTACTGTGCAAACATATGTGTAACGTGAACATGTGTACTGTGCAAACATATGTGTGATGTGAGCATGCGCGTGACGTAAACAAGTGTGTGATGCGTACCTGTGAACATGTGTACATATTGTACCAACCCATCTGTTGTCTGTTGTGTTGTTGGTATCAAGTATTAGACATACATATTTTACTAGAGAAGTACATGTTATAATAAATATGTTTCATATTTAAAATAAAAAATGACTACAATTAATTGTTTCTTTAATTTATCTTACAGTTCTTTTTACATAATAGCCAAACCCTCCGCTTCACCAATGTGTGTGGAAAGTCATTACAATGGAAATATAAATAAGTCTGGTTTTGTCTTCATCCCCATAAAGAAACCTCATTTGTATAAACAGCTTCCATATGAAATGACTAAATTGTGTCTGACTAAAATGTGACAAGTGCTACTTGTAAAGCTTTCACGACTGCTACATGTTTTAGCCACCCATGTAGTGATTTCCGGGTGAGGGACTTAAATGTGACGAGAACTTAATCTTTGCTACATATAAGCTCCCATGTAGTGATTTCTGGGTGAGGAACTAAGAATTTCTGGGTGATTACCTAAGATGTGACGAGAGCTTAATCTTTGCTGCTTATAGGCTCCCATATAGTGATTTCTGGGTGAGGAACTAAGATGTGACGAGAACTTAATCTTTGCTACTTATAGGCTCCCATGTAGTGATTTCTGGGTGAGGAACTAAGATGTGACGAGAACTTAATCTTTGCTACTTATAGGCTCCCATGTAGTGATTTCTGGGTGAGGAACTAAGATGTGACGAGAACTTAATCTTTGCTACTTATAGGCTCCCATGTAGTGATTTCTGGGTGAGGAACTAAGATGTGACGAGAACTTAATCTTTGCTACTTATAGGCTCCCATGTAGTGATTTCTGGGTGAGGAACTAAGATGTGACGAGAACTTAATCTTTGCTACTTATAGGCTCCCATGTAGTGATTTCTGGGTGAGGAACTAAGATGTGACGAGAACTTAATCTTTGCTACTTATAGGCTCCCATGTAGTGATTTCTGGGTGAGGAACTAAGATGTGACGAGAACTTAATCTTTGCTACTTATAGGCTCCCATGTAGTGATTTCTGGGTGAGGAACTAAGATGTGACGAGAACTTAATCTTTGCTACTTATAGGCTCCCATGTAGTGATTTCTGGGTGAGGAACTAAGATGTGACGAGAACTTAATCTTTGCTACTTATAGGCTCCCATGTAGTGATTTCTGGGTGAGGAACTAAGATGTGACGAGAACTTAATCTTTGCTACTTATAGGCTCCCATGTAGTGATTTCTGGGTGAGGAACTAAGATGTGACGAGAACTTAATCTTTGCTACTTATAGGCTCCCATGTAGTGATTTCTGAGTTCAAATTACTAAGAAAAAAGTTCAAATTACTAAAGTAAAGTACTATGTAATTACTGAAGTACAGTACTAACTATTGAAGTACAGTCCTAATTACTGAAATACAGCCCTAATTACTGATGTACAGTACAAATTACTAAAGAACAGTACAAATTACTGAAGTAATGTTCAAAGTACTTAAGTACAGTCATAATTACTGAAGTACAGTACAAATTACTGAACTACAGTACTAACTACTGAAGTACAGTACAAATTACTGAACTACAGTCCTAATTACTGAAGTACAGTACAAATTACTGAACTACAGTACTAATTACTGAGGTAAAGTACTAATTACTGAAGTACAGTCATAATTACTGAAGTAAAGTACTAATTACTGAAGTACAGTCCTAATTACTGAAGTACAGTCCTAATTACTGAAGTATAGTACTAACTACTGAAGTACAGTCCTAATTACTGAACTACAGTCCTAATTACTGAAGTACAGTACAAATTACTGAACTACAGTACTAATTACTGAAGTAAAGTACTAATTACTGAAGTACAGTCCTAATTACTGAAGTACAGTACAAATTACAGAATTACGGTCCTAATTACTGAAGTACAGTCCTAATTACTAAAGTACAGTTCTACATTTTATCACTGAAGTTCGGTCCTAATTACTGAAATACAGTCATTCTTAGCCAACTAGCTGCTTTGTATTGATCGGCACACGTCATCTATAGAAAACTTGGATTCATTAACACTGTACATGTAAGTAGTCTAACGTTTTTACAAATATGATCATATATTTTACCAAGTAAAATGTAGGTTATTGAGCATACAAATAATTGCACTATAATTCACTGGCCCCTGTGAGAACAACACACTTATGTTGGGTTACATGTACATAACATCTATGTTAAATATTGAATAACATACATATATAATTCTTTTCGTGATTTGCCTGTTTGTAATTGATGCAACCTTATCATCGGCAGCACAAGCAGCCAGCATCACTGGTTATAGCCACGTCAGTACTGCAACTTTCTGATGAAATCGTCTGTGACCTGTGGCTGACCCCTCACAGGTCGACATGGTATATACGTATACTTATATACTTAGACACGCATCGTCAGTAGTCAATAGTATAAAGTACACATCAGTATACCAGTTTATATATGTTTGTCTGTGGAAATCTTGGTTCCGGTCAGTACGGAATTATCAACCACAACAAAGCTTCGATTAAGAAGAAGAATCTTTTAACTACAAATAAATCCGATCTATGATACCATACTGGACTCATCGAAATGGTTTTGTTGGGGTCAGGAGATACCCGGACTGAAAGCATGTATTCTTGGGCCTTACTCTAATATTTCTTTGTAATTCATTTTCTGGGCATTTCAATGTTAATCGGTTTCTTTAATTTTAAGCTGGTAAGGCATTTCTTATCATTCCACAGACACACGGTATTATTTCTAACCACACAGTAGGGAACATCCTCAGCACGAGCAGGACCAGAGATTAGCATATTTAACAGTCACAGGGGAGGGGGGCAGGGCATTTCGTAGAATGTTTCGGCGATATGGATTGAATGCTTACGTCACCCTAACCACATTTTGACATTTACATTAATTGTTGTGATTGATATGATGACGTAAAATCCTAATCAACCTGTACATATCTATTGATATACATATCGTTAATCCAATGTTATAGGTATATCGATCCGGATCATACTTATGGAATTATAGTATTTGTAACTAAAACCATCGTCTAAGGTTTTGTCCTGATCAAAATAGTTTTATTAAGTGACGGTAGTGATCATAATACACATAGACATTCGACGTGAACATAATAACAAACAAACATATCTAGACTAAGCCTTGATCTTTTGGTTACCCAAATAATTACTATATTTCATCAGGAGTGAACAACAGCCGGAAATTAAAAAAATAAAACTTTGGAGAACTGTTCATGATAGGCGAGCTCTTCTCTCTTCTTACTTCTACTCTTCCTCACTATCCGTCTTCTCTCCCTCTTCTCCGTCATCCTATTCTCCCTTTCCGTCGTCACCCATTCCCTCCCCCCCCCCGCCCTCTTCTCCACACTAGAACTGACAATCTCCCTCTATTTCAATATTTCCCTCCCATCCTCCCTCGTTCTGCTCCGTCATCACTCAATCTTCTTTCCCCCTTTCCCTCTTTATCTCTTCCTCACCCCTAATTTTCTCATCCTCTCCTCGCTCTTTCTCCTTCCTTGCTCTCATATCCACCTCTTTCAGTCTTTTCTTTCCATACTTCTTCACTCATTCTCCTCACCCCCTCCCTTTCCTCTCCTCCTCACTCCCTCCCTTTCCTCTCCTCCTCACCATTTCTTATCCCCGCCTCCCTCTTTCTCCTCCATTCCTCACTTTTATATTCTCCCTTCTTAACTCTTTCTCCTCCCTCCTCACTCTTTCTACTCTCCTCCTTCCTCTTTTTCCTTTCTTTTTGACCTTTTCTCTCCTCCTCTCCTCGATAACTCTTTCCCCTCCCTTCTACTCTCTATCTTTCTCCTTTCCTCCTCACTATTTCTCCTCCCTCCCTTCCCTCCATTTCCCTCATTCTCCTTTCCTTTTCATCTCTCTGCCTCCCTCGTTCTTTTCTCTTACTCCTTCCTTTTTCTTCTCTCTTCCTTTACCCCCTCCCATCCTTCCTCTTTCTCCTCTTTTCTTCACTTTTTCTTCTCTCCTCATCGATCACTATTTCTCCTTCCCCCTTTTCACTCATTCTCTTTTCCTCCTCACTCTTTCTCCTCCCTACCTCCCTCGTTCTCCTCTCTTTCTCCTCTCGTTTTCTACTCTTCTCGTTCTTTTTCTTCCCATCCTTCCTCTTTCTCCTCCATAATTCTTTTTTTTCTTCCCTCCTCACGCGATTCTTTCACTCCATTCTTGCTTATCTTTCATTTAACTCTGTCAAGATGCATTCCTGGTGCTTTTTATTAATTTACAACATTTCTGCTATACAAGATATAATTTTACTGTTACAAGATGTAGCGCAGTGACATAATTTGCATAATGCCCCGGCCTCTACACACAGCAAGTTTTACGGTATACTGATATGTGTGTGTATAATAAGTGAGAATCATAAACGAATGATCATGCATAGTTTCGTTTTTTGTAATGAATCAAGAGTCCGGAGAAATATAAATACTTCAGTATGTAAGTTATAACGCAGTCGAACATTCTGGAATCTTCTTTGCCTTTGGCTGGTTCTAGTGTCGATCGATCTATATTCTGACCAATCAGCGTGCGATACGTTTGGTCTAATATTAGCCACACCTAGTGTAACCATCATGGGTTATTTCGTCACCACCTAGAAATACTGAGGGATATCCCTTTGAACGACCTTGACCCTTTACAATTTTCTGATGCAATTATCTACGGTAGCCCCCAAGTTTCATAGTGTCGAGTATATATTTGTGAATATGCCGTTGAATTCATAGTGTTAAGTCTTCTTTTTTATGTTAACATATATGTACATCTTAATACACCAAGTAGTGAAAAAGAAGTATGTGTTGCAGTCAACATGTTCGTGCTAGCTATGTGTATTACGTACTGGTATTATTGTGGCGGCCATGCGTTTCCGTCCATTTCGAATTTGCAGTCTGTATATAGCGCAGGTAACCTCGTTCGGCCTTCACTTCACGTTGCGATCAGCTGAGAGAGAAACTGTCAATACACATACCGGCTAACCTTACGAAAGCAATCGACGAATTACAAGATTTCAAAGTCGAAAGATTCTAAGTGAATACTTCTTTATTTTCGTGAGGATTTACTCGTCAAGATTCTTATCAGAGAAAATGGTTCGTATATTTGTTCAGAAGGAGTTGTGCTGTAGCGGAGAGCCGCGAGACGTCGGAGAAGGGGTTTGTTCCGGCCCCAGGGAGGTAATTGACCGAGAAAGAGCGGAGATGGCAGTGAAGGCGGTCACCCAGTTGGATGGGGATACCAATTTTAACTATAACTATAATAACTATATATCTAGTGCCAGTTTTTCCCCGGATGCGTCCTCGCAGTCTTCATTCTGTGACTCGGAGAGTGACAACGGTTCTCTGGTTATCAGCGAAGAGGCTGCTGGACCTGTCGATTCCGTCGTCGTGGTTAGTATCATATAATCTCTGATTGTTTCATAATATACTTTTTTGGCAATTGTTTTAAAGATTTAAAATCTTAATACATTTGATGCAATCTAAAGTAGTTATTGCACCACTTATTGACAACCTATATTTATACGTGCGATACGACCTATAGAGCAGGATGTATTTACGCAGTTTTGTAATACATGGTAAACTGTTTCGCTGGCTTTGTTACAAGTTTATCGGAAGATTTATAATTCTATTTTTAGAGATGTGGTCACATTCTACAAATAAATTTACGATCTAAATACTTGACTATGTGCGAAGTGATTTATCTATATGCTTCGAATGCAATGTGCACTTGTCAAAAAGAAAGTAAATTGTGCGTACGCGCATGTCAAAATGTGGCACGTCGCGACCGATCTGTGAAAACCATGTTGTTAGGACGGTGTTGACGGGAAACCAGACATTGTAGATTTAAGCCGATATATCACCATTGAGTAGTTTCTGTCAAGCTCTCAAAACATCCAGCGTGTTGTTAACTTTTAATAGTATGTGAGTACAGTTGTTTTTAACTATTCCTGTTATATACGATGTCTTTGTTTTACAGAGCAAAGAGGAGAAAAGAAAAGCAAGAAGACGCGAGAGGAACAAGAAATCTGCACAGGCCTACAGACAACGCCGTCGTCAACACTCTGGATCACAAGTCAAGGTGAGTCGCAGGTCCATTCTGAGTTCTCGTCTTTCCTTTGTAAATATAACTGAACCTGGCTATTCTATGCCTTCATAAACTGGTCCCATTTTACTAGTTATGCTTACTTCTGAATCTGATTTTTGTTTTATCTTATAACCATTGAACATTCATCTGAATAACATGTCAATATTTTTTTCATCTATAGACCCTGCAGACACTTGAGGACAAAAATCAGGTACTTTTGCAGAAGGTACAGCGCCTTGAGGAGGAGAAAAGGTTTATTGAGGAGCTTCTTAAGAACAAGATTAAGATTCCCTGGCATGTCCAATGGGCCTTGCCCCCTACCTGGCAGCATCCCACAACAACAACACCCCATCCAACAACAACAGGGATGATGGCCGCCGCCATGGGCGCCCCAATGTCCATGGGTTCCGAGGTCACGTGTGCTTCGTGATGTGCATGCAGTAAAACTAGGAATTACTGCCGCTCACTGCATACTAAGGATGAATTGCGCTTGCGCAGTATCTACGGAGACTGACTTAGGCGTCATATTCTGTGAGTCGAATGTGCTGGCCCGGGCTTGAATTCGCAAGTTTCCGTTATGGGCTTTATGGTTTGGCTTTTGTACAAATCTCGGTCATTCTGACGTATGACAACTTTATAATAGTCTCGTAAATTCCATCTTATTATTTGACATTCGGGGTCAAAAGGGGTATCCTCCGTGAGAGTAGGCCTACCCTTGTCCTAATCAGACATCGGGGATGTCCCCAGTGCCCCTTAGACTGTTTGACAAGTTCCGCTGTCTTTGAGTGTTGAAAATCAAAACTGGTCAGAGTGAAGAGAATAACTTTTACTGTGTTGACCAGCAAAGATGCGAATTCGTCATCGTCTTCAAACTGTCATCTTTATCGATCAAAAGAAATACTCCATCACAACATTATTGCATAACATTTGATTTATAAAAAACACAAGACCGTACTTCTTTTTTAGAAAATCAAAATGTTCATATATGATAATGCAAAATACTCGGAAAACGAAAGTATATATGTATCTGCGATGAAGCCCACGTGTTTTTGTACATATCTACACAGCGGTTTATTGTGGCTCGGCCGAGTCACCCTACCTCTGTTATTGTTGATGTTTTGATATCTATTTACTTTGTGAGCGGCAGGCTGAGAGAGGAGTTCAGACACTGACATTTTCAGTAGTCAATTCGTCACTAACGAATGACGAAAAAATACATATTTTATGTTTAATACTAGTATGAATAAATTTATATTGTATTCAACATATTTGTCTCTTATTTGTATAAATCCAGCGAGAAATGCTGAAACATGATGTTCATTTATATTCTTATTAAAACAGAAGACGTCTGAAATATTTTGTGGAATTTCCTTTGGGATGGTGGCACATAAAGTTGTATAATTATGTATCGGGGTCGTTTCTATATAACAACATATATCGATATTTTTTTTACCAATGATTAATTTTGAAAATTAAAATACTTCAGACAAAAGGTATCGATTTGTTTTCTAAATATTTATTTGTTTGTTCTCCTTAATAACAAAGCGTATTTTATCTGTCAGAAAAAAGTGACATAACTTCCGATCATTCAGATAGCATAGTTTTGCAAGACTGGAGTACATCTTGACTAAATGAGATGAACAGACCACATGGACTTTGTGAACAATGTTTACATGCCGAAATATTTACAATTGAAGTTCCAATTTAATCCGCCTTGCTACTTCCAGTCGCCATTTTGTAAACAGGGCCTAATCTCGAGCTGATGCGCGTTTGAAAGAGTTTGAAGTATTGAAAAGCTTCTAAACGATCATGCCCAGAACATACTCTCTAAGGATGATGTTTTTGATAAATTTACTTTCAATTATTTACTATATTTCTTTTTTGTATCACTTTCATTAATTCATAAAAGAACAAATTGATTTCTTCCCCTTCAAACTTTTTTCTTTCAAATGTTAAAAAAACATATTTTTTGAAAAAATGTTCTAGTGTCGAGATTATGATCAAACGTCGTCTGCTTCGCAAACATTCAAGAAAATAATATTTACAATGTATTTATATTGTTTTAGTTAACTTTTTTTCTTCTTTAAACTAGGCCCATCTTTAATTAATAAATATCAAGATTTTATTGCATTTTATGACGTAACCGGAAGCGCACTTGATACGAGAACATGACCCGGAAATACCTCACAACATAATCAGGACAGTAATAATAAACAGAAGTTTATCGAACATTAATAGATTATTACCGTATGTATTGAAACACTGATGTGCTAGAATACAACACAGGGTAACACTCGTTTAATTCATTGCTGTCACATTAAGTACTAACTGACATTTATGCGAAAATATCAGATTAAATGTTTGCGATCGCGCAGACCTACTTGCGTTTTACAGTTGACATACATTTGTACATGTCGGCATCAACAGTATACCTTAACTTGTGTCCTTCATCGTGCCGAAGTTTATACATAGGCGCCTTCGAGGAAAAGTTCGTGATTTAAAGCTTGTGTGTGGGTTTTTTTTATCTAAAAATTATCGGATAAAAGCATAGTGGCTGACTGGCATGTTACTTCAAAATACAAGATACAAGAATCATTATTTTACGTTGAATATATATGTCATATATAAATATAAATGGTAAAACATTGTAACAGTGTAAGGCAAACAACAAATTTTATCATAAGATACCTACGTTGGAAGGATTAAGATATAGAGGCTAAATTATCATGCTGTACAAAATTTGGCACTAAAACAACTTACTTAAAAACCAGTCCCGAGGGCAAGAGATTGGGACACAGCCTTTATTTGTAACTAGGGGGCACGAGTTTGGTAGCCGTTAATATTAAAAGACGTTTTTAGTATTGATGCTGCTCGTGACGCTATCAGTGATGTATTTTTCGCTTACAAGTTAAAGTGTTGTTATCCAAAAAGAAGAACAGTACAAATTAAAAAGTGTGAATTGTCTACAGCTCCTGTCAAAAGTCAAAAACATTCCTCTCATGTTCTTTCTCGTCACCTGGACGTTTGTAAGTTAGAACAGCTGGTTTCGCAGACGCTTAAACTATGTACACAATATATAAACAGTTATACCACAGTATTGTAATTGTCTCGGTATGGTTACGAATGCGTTCCAGGTCAGGTAATAGAGCATCAAATGTATTAAATTCAAATAAAGCACCACTTCACGACAGTCATGGATTCATATGGGTACAATGTTATTAAAATAACATTCATACAGTGCATGCAAGCTGAAAATAAGAAATCATTTGTTTAAAATAACAAGTCATCATTTCCATGAAATTATCCAAATAAATAAGATCTTTATGTCAAAACAAACTTCAGGTTTGATTCAACAGCTATACATGGTCATTTAAGGACGGCCTCCCCCATTTGCTAGATGCATGGGTGTGGTGAGTTTGTGCATAATTAATTTGTGTTTTGGGAGTCTGTGGTATGTTCATGTTTGTCTCTTTGTGATAGCGCAGGACTGATGCTGACTTTATAGTGTAATTTCACTGGAGCATACTGCTGAAGACGCATCTTATTTTACGATCGAACCTCGTTATCTCACTATCTTCAATAGCCTAGGGTTTATAATTTAAATTTGTACTATTCAACCTTAGCAGATTTAGCCTTGTGTTTAATTTCCTTCCCCTGCCACCTTGCATAGACACTTTACTAGCAAAACTTTTAAACTTTCAAGATTATTTCAGCACTGGTCGCCTATGTATTCCCCTTGGTTATCATTTACAGTTAGAACATGGCCAATTATCTCTACCAACTGATCATATACAGAAAATGTTTCTTTAAGTATTGTTTTTTTTTTACATAAATCATGGCATAGTCGACATGGCAACTTGGTACTGGGTGCCACCATTATTATTTACATGCACAGGGACTTAATTTCTAACCCTCAGTTCACATATGTGTATTATATAATGTATGATATAAAAAAATATGTGGACCATAGGATGGTAATTTGTGCCAAGTCTCTGTGCCAGGTTAAATAATTTGAAAGCTTAGAGAACAAGGCGAAATCCGCTAAAGGTTGAATGCATGAATATGTGAATACAAAATGAACGCTTGGCTAGCAAAAATGAGATGTTACAGGCTGGACAGATAATGACAACAAAAACAGGCTGAAAACATGTATGGAATGTATTTTTCTTAAGGGAGGCTGTATAAACACATTATGAATATGTAAAATCATGATGGAAGTCCATTTTACCCGAATTACCTGACGTTATTTTCAATACCTTCAGTTCATCTATATTTCCACACTGTTCTCTGTATAAGGGATAGGAATCAGTTTGTTTTTTGGGTTTTATAAATTCTTGCAACCACTTTTAAGTCATATGTATAAGAAAGGTCTGCCAAATATCTGATTCTTTGATAACTTTACTACAAATATATAGCAGGAATTGAACTTTCTATATCAACTGCACTACACTTCATATTATTTGTTGACATTTTTCTGCTACAATACATGGAGTTTCCTCACAAGATGCTGATAACCGAAAAGAGTCTGAAACCTTAATCATATCTTTTAGAATACTGTGTTTAAAAAAAATGTTATACATGTATCTCTTCGATCCACTAAACATCAACAAACAACATTTAAACCCTTCATTCCCTAAATCTGTTATTAAAAGGATTGTAAANTTCAAATCCACTAATACATAAGTTAACATAAAATTGTACTGCAGTATTTTTTGGTCTGATTTTTGACAGCTAAATAAGTCTCATCAAGGGTCATTGACCTGTCAGAAGTTGAAGTAGCCAAAGTTATTTGATTTTGGTGTAGAAGCATCCTAAAAATAGAAGAAAGTAAGGGCTGGATTTTCACGAACTCGAAGAGTTGTGCCCCTTTGTTTGCTTTCCTATACATCTTATTCTGGCAGTTTATCATTCATATTTTTATTTTTCCATTTGTTATGCACTTCATATACAACTGATGAGAATGGGAGATATTTAACAATGCGGAAAAATTCGCCAAGAAAGCTGAAAGTTACAAAAGATCAAAAGGTGAAACTTTACACCATGCAGGCCAGGTTTGAACTGTAATGTTTGTTTTACTTTCCATGTGGGGAGGATTTTTAACTGTTATATTAATCAATTAATTTTCATTTATATGGTGTCCCTGAGAATTATTTCTTATATAATTTAAAATTTGTTTCAAGTAATACTCATACTCTCTGTTTTAAACTAGGAACACTTGCTCTGTACTCTAAGTATTTGTGCAGTTATGATTGATTGTCTTCCTTTGGATAATATTTCTGTGAGTTGTGTCCCTCACATGATGTCCTCAAATTCCTTTCTGTTATATATCGGATATAGTTTGTTACTTCTATAAGTTCCAAGTTTCCTTTTAGATAAAATATGTCATGTTTAGGTGATTTTTGAGAATTGGTGGTTTTACGAAATTTGCTTACTGTTTTGCAAGGTACCAATATTTTTTATGTTTATAACATATATTGGGTGCTCCCATAGCTACCACTTTCTTTAAAATGTAGGGGCTGAAGAATCGGGGATTTTCTTTCATGTCTACTACTTGGGGGGCATTAAACAGACCAAAATAGATCTTCTGCTCCCATTGCAACACACTTGGGATCTTAAATTTTTCCTTTCTTTCTTCACTGTTCTGCCTTCCCTTATTAGTCATGCCGCCTGAGAAGCATGGCGAACACTAAGGATCAGTCTGTCCGTCATCACACGTTGCCGTTGGCGGCAGCAGTCACATATCAGTTTTCCAGACTTTTTTTCGCCACCATTTACCATATCAATTTGTAACTTTGTATGTGGCTTAATCATAATAGATTACAGATCAAGTTTGAACCGCATGCCAATATTTTCTTTTTGCTGGAGGTACATGTGTGGGTCTTCACACATTGGAAGTTCTCATAATTAACTGCTTGCCATACTTTGTTCGTTACCGCTTGCCACTTAGTATGTGGCTTTATCATAATGGATTACAGTTAGAGTCTAAACCCTGTGTCTATATTTCATTTGTTGCTGGAGTTATGGCCCTTCGCACATAGTAAATTATCAAAATAAACCTTTTTTTGGACTTATTTCGCTACCGCTTGCCATATCAATTTGAAACTTTGTTTATGGCTTTATCATAATAGCTTACAGAGTTTGAACCATGTATTAAAATGTCATTTTTGACTCGAGTTATGGCCCTTTTGCACATAGGAAATTCTCATAATTAACTGTTTTCCATATTATTTGCAACTTAGTATACATGTATAATGGTTTACAGTTTGAGTTAGAATCCAGTGTCCATGTTCTATTTTTTCTGGAGTTATAGCCCGTTGCACATAGGAAATTCTTATAAGTTACTGTATTTTTTCCGTCAACACATGCACTTCCTAAGAAATGCAGTTTTCTTCTATAGGTGACACCCATCCTCATATGACCCTGGATGAGGACATAAATCACCTGAAACAGTACATCCTTTGAAGTCCTTCTGTATGACTTGATGATGTTTTCAAACCAATGGTCTGGAGCATTACTTGGTTAAGAAGACTGAATGTCATTTAACAGAGGGTCTCTCTCATAATACACTGGCTCCCTAGGGGGAGGAGTGGGGTCCAAACCGGAGATTCTCCAATTCAATTACACAATTTGTTGATAGGACCCCTGCACATCTTTAGTAATCAGATTTTACGTCTGTCTGTCCTTCTATCTGTTTTTAGCTCACCTGCCAAGGACAAGTGAGCTTTTGCCCTGGTGCGGCGTCCTGTCCCGTCCCATCGCGACGCATCGCATCCCGATTCAATGTAAGCACTTAGCAACTTCATTCATTGACAGATTTTGGTCAAACTTTATACAAAGGTCAAGTATGGGTATACTTCGGAAATCTTTGTATTTCAGGGATCCAAGGTCAAGGCCAAGGTCACATTTGCTATATATAGAAAAATCATCCCGTCCCGTCTCGATTCAATGTAAACACTAAGCAACTTCATTCTTTGACAGTTTTTGGTTAAAGGTCAAGTATGAGTATACTTCATAAATCGGTGTATTTCAGGGATTCAAGGTCAAGGTCACACTTGCTACATATAGAAAATCATCAACTGATTCAATTTAAACACTTAGCAACTTCATTCTTTCACGGATTTTGGTCAAACTTTATACATAGGTCAAATATGGGTATACCCTTGTGTTTCAGGGTTCCAAGGTCAGGACAAGATCACTGTTGCTATATATAGGAAATCTACAACTGATTCAATTTAAACTCTTAGCAACTTCATGCAATCATGGATTTTGGTCAAACTTTATGAAAAGGTCAAGTATGAGTATACTTCAGACATTGTTGTGTTTCAGGGTTCCAAGGTCAAGGCCAAGGTCACTGTTGCTATATATAGAAAATCATCAATTGATTCAATTTAAACACTTAACAACTTCATCAAATATGTTATGGAGATGGTAATAACATACAGAATAAACATATGAATATTTAAGTCAACTTATCAACTTTAAGTGTAGAACCTTGTGTGTGTGCATACATGGACTTTATCCAGTGTAATAAAATGTTTGTTTAAGCTTTTTGGTAGCTTTTCAGCCTTTGATATCAAAGAACAAGGTCACTTACTATAAATAAAACTTCAGTTTGTGCACTGTATTTCAAATTCTGTTGGACTGATAACACTCGGATTTTATCGAGTCCTTCATGGAAAAAAGTGCCTGCTTGGGATAACTCTTTTAGGTCCAGTGGTCAAAGGTCAATGGGTCACTATACATAGAAAATCTGTTTAATGCACTAATGCACAATATCTTGATTTCTCTTGGGCTGATTACACTCTTGACTTTATACAGTGCTTCCTCAGAGAAAGTGCCTGCTTTGGATAACTTTCCAGGCCCGGGGGTTAGGTCTCTATCACTGTTACTATATGAATAGAAAATCAGTTTATAAAATGCACTACTTATATTTTGAGTTCTGTAGGGCTGATCCAGTGCTTTTGTAAAATAAAACACCACTTGCTTTCACTAGTGTTTGCTAGATGTATACCTAACCACAGTTTCTTTTAAATCATCAATAAGCATAATTATGGGGAATAGTCACGGCGGGATTGAAAATATGTATATAAATCTTATTACTGGTAAGCTTGTAATGATAATAATAAAATTATTTTATTCAAGTGTCACATATTGATCTACATATAAAACAGGTAAAATGTACATAAAACAAGATCAATATCCAGCCAAAGTTAATCAACTTATGAGGCACTAAAAAGACAAAAAATATACATGTAAACAGTTGTAATTTTTAATAAGATCAATAGGTGTCAGCTTATTTTAGCTTATTATACATTATTACCAAACATTACTGTCAAAGCTAGTTTGACTTAATATACTTGAAAAGGCAATATTATATAAACCTTGGAATAAGTTTCACTCCCAGTCATTGTCGCCCTGTATAACGATCATCTGCAGGTATGAGATGTACTGTTATTGTCGCCCTGTATAATGATCATCTGCATGTATGAGATGTACTGTAATTGTCGCCCTGTATAGCGATCATCTGCATGTATGAGATGAACTGTAATTGTCGCCCTGTATAACGATCATCTTTCACTCCCAGTCATTGTCGCCCTGTATAACGATCATCTTTCACTCCCAGTCATTGTCGCCCTGTATAACGATCATCTGGATTTATGAGATGAACTGTAATTGTCGCCCTGATGTACTGTAATTGGCGCCCTGTATAACGATCATCTGCAGGTATGGGATGTACTGTTATTGTCGCCCTGTATAATGATCATCTGCATGTATGAGATGTACTGCAATTGTCGCCCTGTATAACGATCATCTGCATGTATGAGGTGTACTTTAATTGTCGCCCTGTATTACGATCATCTGAATGTATGAGATGTACTGTAATTGTCAACCTGTATAACGATCATCTGCATGTATGAGATGTACTGTAATTGTCGCCCTGATGTACTGTATATGTCGCCCTGTATAACGATCATCTGCATGTATGAGATGTACTGTAACTGTTGCCCTGTATAAAGATCATCTGCATGTATGAGATGTACTGTAACTGTCGCCCTGTATTACGATCATCTGCATGTATGAGATGTACTGTAACTGTTGCCCTGTATAAAGATCATCTGCATGTATGAGATGTACTGTAACTGTCGCCCTGTATAACGATCATCTGCATTTATGAAATGTACTGTAATTGTCGCCCTGTATAGCGATCATCTGCATGTATGAGATGTACTGTAAATGTCGCCCTGTATAACGATCATCTGCGTGTATGAGATGTACTGTAACCGTCGCTCTCTATAACGATCGTCTGCATGTATGAGATGTACTGTAATTGTCACCCTGTATAACGATCATCTGCATGCATGAGATGTACTGTAATTGTCGCCCTGATGTACTGTAACTGTCGCCCTGTATAACGACCATCTGCATGTATGAGATGTACTGTAATTGTCGCTGTGATGTACTGTAATTGTCGCCCTGTATCTGTATAACGATCACCTGCATGTATGAGATGTACTGTAACCGTCGCCTTGTATAACGATCGTCTGCAGGTATAAGATGTACTGTAATTGTCGCCCCAATGTACTGTAATTGTCGCCCTGTATAACGATCATCTGCATGTATGAGATGTACTGTAATTGTCGCCCTGTATAACGATCATCTGCATGTATGAGATGTACTGTAATTATCGCCCTGTATAACGATCATCTGCATGTATGAGATGTACTGGTATTGTCTCCCTGCATAACGATCATCTGCATGTATGAGATGTACTGTAATTGTCGCCCTGTATAGCGATCATCTACATGTATCAGATGTACTGTAATTGTCGCCCTGTATAACTATCATCTGCATGTATGAGAGGTACTGTAATTGTCACCCTGTATAACGATCTTATCCCGCCTCAGGCAAAAATCCTGTAGTCCTATTGATTAAAACGACGTCACATGATATCCAGTATATTTTCATATTAGGTCAGTAGAATCTCACATTAGGTGAGTACGAAAGAGTTATCGTTCTTTGCCCAAAAGAGTCAACTTGTAACAAGATGGCGACCAAGCGGTTTCTGCAGACGACAGCCGATGAAATGTTAACAAAAATGTTAACAAACAGGTTTTTTTATCCAAAGGGCCTTCGACGGGATAAATTCGTTACACAGTTTGTTAGTGACCTAATACGGAAAAATATTGGGTCTAAAAAAAACTTGTATCGGGCGAAGCGAAGCCTTTAGACCCAATATTTTTCCGTATTAGGTCAGTAACAAACTGTGTAACTAATAATCTGCATGTATGAGATGTACTGTAATTGTCGCCCTGTATAACGATCATCTGCATGTATGAGATGTACTGTAACTGTCGCCCTGTATTACGATCATCTGCATGTATGAGATGTACTGTAATTGTCACCCTGTATAAAGATCTTATCCCGCCTCAGGCAATGTTAACAAACAGTTTTTTTTATTCAAAGGGCCTTCGACGGGATAAATTCGTTACACAGTTTGTTAGTGACCTAATACGGAAAAATATTGGGTCTAAAAGAAACTTGTATCGGGAGAGGCGAAGATTTTAGACCCAATATTTTTCCGTATTAGGTCACTAACAAACTGTGTAACTAATAATCTGCATGTATGATATGTACTGTTATTGTCTCCCTGCATAACGATCATCTGCATGTATGAGATGTACTGTAATTGTCGCCCTGTATAACGATCATCTACATGTATGAGATGTACTGTAACCGTCGCCCTGTATACCGATCATCTGCATGTATGAGATAAACTGTAATTGTCGCCCTGATGTACTGTAATTGTCGCCCTGTATAACGATCATCTGCATGTAGGAGATGTACTGTAATTGTCGCCCTGTATAACGATCATCTACATGCATGTGATGTACTGTAACCGTCGCCCTGTATAACGATCATCTGCATACATGAGATGTACTGTAATTGTTGCCCTGATGTACTGTAATTGTCGCCCTGTATAACGACCATCTGCATGTATGAGATGTACTGTAACTGTCGCCCTGATGTACTGTAATTGTCGCCCTGTATAACGATCATCTACATGCATGTGATGTACTGTAACCGTCGCCCTGTATAACGATCATCTGCATACATGAGATGTACTGTAATTGTTGCCCTGATGTACTGTAATTGTCGCCCTGTATAACTATCATCTGCATGTATGAGATGTACTGTAATTGTTGCCCTGTATAACGATCATCTGCATGTATGAGATGAACTGCAATTGTCGCCCTGTCTAACGATCATCTGCAGGTATGAGATGTACTGTAACTGTCGCCCTGTAGTACGATTATCTGCATTTATGAGATGTACTGTAATTGTCGCCCTGTGTCTCGATCATCTACATGTATGAGATGTACTGTAATTGTCACCCTGTATAACGATCATCTGCATGTATGAGATGGACTGTAATTGTCGCCCTGATGTACTGTAATTGTCGCCCTGTATAACGATCATCTACATGTATGAGATGTACTGTAATTGTCGCCCTGATGTACTGTAATGGTCGCCCTGTATAACGATCATCTGCATGTATGAAATGTACTGTAATTGTCGCCCTGTATAACGATCATCTACATGTATGAGATGTACTGTAATTGTCGCCCTGATGTACTGTAATTTTCGCCCTGTATAACGATCATCTGCATGTATGAGGTGTACTGTAATTGTCGCCCTGATGTACTGTAATTTTCGCCCTGTATAACGATCATCTGCATGTATGAGGATCATCTGCATGTATGAGATGTACTGTAATTGTCGACCTGATGTACTGTAATTGTCGCCATGTATAACGATCATATGCATGTATGAGATGTACTGTAATTGTCGCCATGATGTACTGTAATTGTCGCCCTGTATAACGATCATCTACATGTCTGAGATGTACTGTAACCGTCGCCCTGTATACCGATCATCTGCATGTATGAGATGTACTGTAATTGTTGCCCTGTATAACGATCATATGCATGTATGAGATGTACTGTAATTGTCGCCCTAATGTACTGTAATTGTCGCCCTGTATAACGATCATCTACAGGTATGAGATGTACTGTAACTGTCGCCCTGTAGTACGATTATCTGCATTTATGAGATGTACTGTAATTGTCGCCCTGTGTCTCGATCATCTACATGTATGAGATGTACTGTAATTGTCACCCTGTATAACGATCATCTGCATGTATGAGATGTACTGCAATTGTCGCCCTGTCTAACGATCATCTGCATTTATGAGATGTACTGTAATTGTCGCCCTGTGTCTCGATCATCAACATGTATGAGATGTACTGTAACAGTCGCCCTGTATCAGTATAACGATCATCTGCATGTTGTACTGTAATTGTCGCCCTGTATAACGATCATCTGCATGTATGAGATGTACTGCAATTGTCGCCCTGTCTAACGATCATCTGCATTTATGAGATGTACTGTAATTGTCGCCCTGTGTCTCGATCATCAACATGTATGAGATGTACTGGATTTATGAGATGAACTGTAATTGTCGCCCTGTGTCTCGAACATCTACATGTATGAGATGTACTGTAAATGTCGCCCTGATGTACTGTATTTGTCGCCCTGTAAAACGATCATCTGCATGTATGAGATGTACTGTAACTGTCACCCTCTATTACGATTATCTGCAAGTATGAGATGTACTGTAATTGTCGCCCTGTATAACGATCATCTGCATGTATGAGATGTAATGTAACCGTCGCCCTGTATAACGATCATCTGCATGTATAAGATGTACTTTAACCGTTGCCCTGTCTAACGATCATCTGTATGTATGAGATGTACTGTAATTGTCGCCCTGATGTGCAGGTATGAGATGTACTGTAATTGTTGCCCTGTGTCTCGATCATCTACATGTATGAGATTTACTGTAATTGTCTCCCTGTATAACGATCATCTGCTTGTATGAAATGTACTGTAATTGTCGCCCTGTAAAACGATCCCCTGCATGTATGAGATGTACTGCAATTGTCGCCCTGTCTAACGATCATCTGTATGTACTGTAATTGTCGCCCTGTCTAACGATCATCTGTATGTATGAGATGTTCTGTAATTGTCGCCTTGATGTACTGTAATTGTTGCCCTGATGCACTGTAATTGTCGCCCTGTATCACGATCATCTTCATGTATGAGATTTACTGTAATTGTCACCCTGTATAACGATCATCTGCTTGTATGAAATGTACTGTAATTGTCGCCCTATATAACGATCATCTACATGTATGTGATTTACTGTAATTGTCGCCCTGTAAAACGATCCCCTGCATGTATGAGATGTACTTTAACCGTTGCCCTGTCTAACGATCATCTGTATGTACTGTAATTGTCGCCCTCTATAACGATCGTCTGCATGTATGAGATGTACTGCAATTGTCGCCCTGTCTAACGATCATCTGCATTTATGAGATGTACTGTAACTGTCGCCCTGTATTACGATCATCTACATGAATGAGATGTACTGTAATTGTCACCCTGTATAACGATCATCTGCATGCATGGGATGTACTGTAATTGTCGCCCGGTATAACGATCATCTGCATGTGTGAGATGTACTGTAATTGTCGCCTTGTATAACGATCATCTGCATGCATGGGATGTACTGTAATTGTCGCCCTGTGTCTCGATCATCTACATGTATGAGATTTACTGTAATTGTCTCCCTGTATAACGATCATCTGCTTGTATGAAATGTACTGTAATTGTCGCCATGTATAACGATCATCTACATGTATGTGATGTACTGTAATTGTCGCCATGTATTACGATCATCTTCATGTATGTAACGATCATCTGCATGTATAAGATGTACTTTAACCGTTTCCCTGTCTAACGATCATCTGTATGTATGAGATGTTCTGTAATTGTCGCCCTGTATACCGATCATCTGCATGTATGAGATGAAATGTAACCGTCGCCCTGTATAACGATCATATGCATGTATGAGATGAACTGTTAAATTCCCTCTGTATTACGATCATCTACATGAATGAGATGTACTGTAATTGTCGCTCTGATGTACTGTAAATGTCGCCCTGTATAACGATCACTTGCTTGCATGCATGAGATGTACTGTAATTGTCGCCCTGTCTAACGATCCTCCGCAGGTATGAGATGTACTGTAACTGTCGCCCTGTATTACGATCATCTTCATGTATGAGATTTACTGTAATTGTCTCCCTGTATAACGATCATCTGCATGCATGGGATGTACTGTAATTGTCGCCCGGTATAACGATCATCTGCATGTATGAGATGAACTGTTAAAGTCGCCCTGTATTACGATCATCTACATGTATGAGATGTACTGTAATTGTCGCCCTGTATTACGATCATCTTCATGTATGAGATTTACTGTAATTGTCACCCTGTATAACGATCATCTGCATGTATGAGATGTACTGTAATTGGCGCCCTGTATAGGGAACATCTGCATGTATGAGATGTACTGTAACTGTCGCCCTGTATTACGATCATCTGCATGTATGAGATGTACTTTAATTGTCGCCCTGTATTACGATCATCTGCATGTATGAGATGTACTGTAATTGTCGAGATGTACTGTAATTGTCGCCCTGATGTACTGTAATTGTCGCCTTGTATAACGATCATCTGCATGTATGAGGTGTACTGTAATTGTCGCCCTGTATAGCGAACATCTGCATGTATGAGATGTACTGTAATTGTCACTCTGTATTACGATGTAACAAAACAGTAGTACGATCATCGTCGATATAACCAAGAGTTATCCCCCTTTTACTAATAGTAATATATATTTATTTGTATTATTTATTAATGCAAACTATTTTCAAACCGCACAAAATCTTACGCCGTGACATCAGACAACACAATGTCATGGGTATGTTTATGTTCGAAACTTCTTGAATTTTCTAGAAATTTCGATGATGTAATTTTGATACACGTTGCATGAGACAAAATCTATACAAAGAACACACGTGTGCAGCACATATATCTGAGTTATACAATGTAATGTACCACGTGCAGTGAGTACCCACAGCTCCAGCCTCTGGACCACGATACTCACCAGCCATGCAGCACCTATGGAAGATATCCAGAACTATGTTTGTCGTTGCGTCCCACGGTGCAAGAAAGGTAGTAAATTTTCGAATTGATAGCGGTGCCGTTTTCTTTTTGTATTTTCCTATTCACAGGTACACTTCAAAGCATGCGACTAGTATTATAGCACAACATGCAGACGCTGGTCCAGGAATCAGAGCGAGAGGGGCATGTGCATATCCGAAGTCCTATTTGGGGTCTGGGGCTAAAGGCGGGAAGGATCTACAATCCCCCAACCCCTTCAACCAAACCAATTCCCCGACATACCCCGAAAAATATAAAAAAAATCTCTGGTGCCATCTAGTGCATTTAGATTCATTTAAGCTTTATAATTCAGTCAAGTTTAGGTCATTGAAAATATTGGTTTATTAAAACAATTAACATTCAAGAAATGTCCGATGGAAAACCATATTTACGAGGCGTAGCCTAAGATAAAAAGATGGTCCGTTATTATTCTGTGTCGTGTGTAGTGTGTTATTGAGAAGTATATTTAGAAAGAAAAAAAAAGAACTTTTTTCTGTTACCTTCTGTTTTTTTAACATATGAGAATACGGCCTCTAAAATGGATTCGGTTTGAGTGAATATCCGTGTGTTCCCAGCCATCATACAAGTGAAGGTGGTAAAATCCATACGTGTGTAAATCACCATGGGGAGGGAGATTGGTTCTGATGCTGGAGGATATAATCTCACCAGCCGATAGAGTGTGGGCATTCATTTTGTTAATTTCTTTTCGTTTTTTTCTTCTATCATTTATAGTTATTTTATTTTGAAAGTACATGATCTCTAAAATCTCTTACAATGAATATTTGAGCTTCCAACCCATAATGATAATTAGATGCTGTTCTACAAACGAGATGGTCGAGGCAGGGATTATTTAAAATTCCGCTGTTTGGATAAGTAGTTCATTAATTTTCAACACTAAACAGAGTAAACCAAAAGGTTCGAAAAGGAAACGTTTTTTTTACCTGCTCCGTTCTCGTAATATGTTTTTAAAAATGCCACTTGGCATTTCCGAATGGTGTGCAGGTTGCTGCTTTCTTTGAAAAAAGGCCTGACCAGGTTGAAGGTAACCCGTCCCCACCCCCTCCTCCTTATACTCCAAGTCCTGGAATCTTAAAATCTCTAAAACGCGGATGATTAAATACTAGAACGGAGATTATATAACTTCAAAAACAAGACTATTGACATAACCTACTTAAAATTGGCATGGCCAGAAAAAAAGGGTATCTCCGATCGTCGACAGAAATTGACAGGCCCGGGTAAAATTGGAACTGAACAAGGGAAGGGAGGCAACTCGTTATCAATAGCATAACCTGATATGACTCAAGATATGCATAAAATTGTTCTAATAACTTTTTTCGATAATATTAATAATTAGACTTCGATCGTGTCTTCGATAACAAGTATTCTTTTGGATTTTCAGAAAATAGACTGATGAGCCAAAATAATATTTAAAATAAAAGTAAAAACTGACATTATTATCTTATTATTTGTTAATTTTTACCGCTAGCTATTCGTCATCAATTCTTTCCCTTCAAAATTTATATCCTATTTATTTGAGATATTTTGATAATATTTCTGTAATGTTAAAAGGAAAACTCAACTTAGACCACGCTCTATTCAGGAATGTTATCAATGTATTTCCTATATGTGCCCCGCCATACGTACCTCATCCGTACATGTACTTCCGTGTTTTTGACTCGGTATAAATATTTAATTCGGCGATAAATTGGCAATTTTTTCTCTTCTTTTCTCCAACTGATGTATAAATACGTCTAAAGATGTTTATAAGCTCACATCTTTGTTTGTAATTATTTGTTTTGTTCCGTCGAGTATAAATACAGACTAGAGCATCACCGTGCAATGATATAGGGAATTTGAAGTTAAGGGGTACCACACAGGGAAACTGATCTAAATCATACTACAAATCTTTTATTATTTTCTCATCACACACATCTTCCAATTGTTTTTCTGGGGTTATATTATATTCATGATAGCTCACTAAAAAGAATTTAATAAAAGCACGTTTAAAAACGATTCAAAAACAGTGTTTCATTTAAACTATTTATAAACACTTATTTTGCTGACCTCAATAACATTCGGTTTGGAAAGTACCTGTTACTAAATTTAGACCATACAGGGCATTTATATGTAGCTGACGTCATTTTCGATGACATGGAGGTACCGAGAGTAACGTCCCTTGTCAGGACAAGTCCCGACATGTCTGGCCCATCTCTCTACTGAACAAAAGGAACAGAGTTTAAATCACCACGCTGGGAGCTTTAAATGTGCACATTGGATTTTATTTCATACTGTCATTTCATCAGGCATATTCTAGTCAAGGAGGGTAAGTAACAAGTGTTGTCATTTTGAGCTTATTTAATTTCTTTACAAAATACAAAGCTATAAAACTTTGTGAAGTTTAGTTACAGAACAGTAGCCTACTGTAGACCGGTACTCGCACCATCAACCGATATAAGGTGCAACTGTCTCGTCAGGGTACATTATCTGCTTCTGTCATGCTTTTTTTCGATTTTCAAAGCTACGATTATGCATAAACAACTTAGTTTGTTTTGTTTGTAACTTACGTTATTGTGTTAGGAATGTACGAATTTTGAGTGGGAGGGGTAGCTATGAGGTCCGACCTGTCACCAGCCATTATAATGCACTAGTCAGCAGTTTTTGTTATTGAACATCTTCTTATCACTATTTCACTCACTGTTTTACGCACTGCATAACAAATCATTTGTTTTGATTGTTTGTTTGTATCTACTATAATGCTACTCATCTTAAATTATTAATTTATTAAAATTAAATAATCTATAATTTGATGCATGACGATCTCAATGCTACCTAGATAGCATAGCACACAACTTTGGTACCTGTTGGGGGACAAAACATCATTTTCCATTTATTTTATTTCTTGCAAGTAACTATACATAAATCTATGTGTTTATGTTTTGAACCGATAACGAAACACGTGGTTAGCACGCCTATCTAAGCATGTGTGTGGGCGACCAGGCAAGCTTATATACAAAATGTATATATACTAATATAGCGGTTAAACGTTATTGCATCAGTGTACATAAGGTATATATTTAGCTTGGAAATTTTGCTCAAGTCCCAACTGCAATTGATTTAACATTAACTAATACACGTGCATGATATGTATCGCGACTTGACAGCTGTATAACTTTCCATGTGAATTAAAGCTCACATCACTTTTTGGTAGCTAGTCGAAAATCCAAGATGGCTGCTGGACAAACGTATTCTGTACGTTGTGTCTACTGTATATATGTCTAAGATTTCATCATCACCTTTATGACCCGTGTTCAAAATCGAATACTTTATACAATTTTAATCTTAAAATAAAAGTAATTAATAGTTACGTGCAAAATGTGTATTTCGGTTATTGTTTTTTCTGAAATTTATTTTGGATAAATTTTGAAGAGTTCATGAAAATGTAACTTTCACGACTTTGTACTAGTTCTGTAACTGAGATACAGAGGGTCACCTAGTTTCAAACAGGACAGAACAAAATGGCGGACGCAGAACAATTCAGACAGGTCATTTTCGAGCTGCAGATGACCGAAGTAAGAACAAATGCTTTCTTAAAAATATTTTTCATATTTAACTTGATACATTGCATCTTATTATCAGTATGTGCAATCATATTGTACCACTGGAGTTTGTGTTTGTATCAACTATTTGTACTCGAAAGGCATATAATGATTTCGATTATTTAGAATATGGCATTGTTTCGATCGTCGGCGAAATGTCAATTTATCATGAAATGAACACGCACCATGATGTAACAAGTTTATGTCTAGACCTGAAAGTCAAATTATCTTACAAGTTTCTGGATGCAAACGCTATCGCAGCCTTACTACCTTAGTGTACTAGCGATAAATCACCGTGATCGGTATATAAAACGCTAAGCTATACACTGAGCTTTGAAATAGTTCTTATAAGTAAATCTGGATTTTTAAAAATTTCATATCATTTCTTTTCCCATGCAATACCAATCAATACATAATTGATATTATTTTTGAAAAAATCCGCTATGATTAAAAGTAATTTTATAAACATTCATATATATGGTTATATACTTGTATATGTAAATCCTAAAAAAAGTGTCGAGTCTTGGTTTTATCGGGAATATTTATATGTTAGTATGTTTGCCAAAGATATATCCGATCACAGGTACTAGCCTCGTCTGTCAATACATGTGATCTGGTGATATCGTAGATTTTAATAGTGATAATCATTTACGCTAATAATGTTACAAGGCCGATATCCGTATTTTAAATGCCACATTACATACTGATGGTACGTATGCGTGCTCAGTGCTTATTTAGCTGGGATTAGTACATTGTTTATATTTAATACGATCATAACATTTTCATCAGAAATCTATAAATGATTTATATATTTTTGATGTTCAAATTATTAAAAATGAGAGTGGGAAGTGTAATTAAATGTTTCGTCAGCATCCGTTTAGGACAGAGAGAAGAAACATGTTTGTACATGTTTCTGTAGTATACGGGCAGCTGCACGGACGAGCCGCCTTCCGCCTTGGAATTGATGTTATAATAGAAACAAAATCAGTCTCACATAATCTAAGTTAATAAATTCTTGTTAGAAGCATCGCTCACAAAGGTTAGTGGATTAAAGTTTGCCTTACTGATTGTTATTTACATAAACATTAGGATCATGTTAATTATGAAAACTTGTATCCATTTACTTTAGAATTTTTTTTTAACATTAAAAAATAATTTTAAACCAAACAACTCTAAAAATTCGTTTTAAATTCGATATCATCCGTATAACATGTTCGAGATTTCCTTCAATTAACACTGAAAACTGTTACAATATATTTAAGATGTTCCGAAAATCTTATAATGTAATACAATGTATGTCTTACTAACATATCATGACCAGTGAGTGTGTATGTTTGTAAATGTTTAATTGTATTATATGTATTTTATATAATTTTGTTAATATTAATAGCTTGTTACCATTTTACCGTTTAGATATATGTTTATAATACATTAACATGTAGGTAATATGCTGACATTGATATGTAAACTGTAATAATTGATACATACAATTATATGTGTGCATTTATAAAAAATAAATATAAATAAATATAAATGTAATATGTAATTAAAATCGTAATCTAACTAAATGCAATACTTACATGTATTATTATAATATTTGTGCTATATTATAGATACTTAGGTTGGACTGTTGTAAAGAACTATTGCTATACTTATGTACATGTAGATTTACTAGATTATTATTTTTACTTTATTATAAAGTAGTAATCTAATATATTATTAATATTTCAGCATGTACATTAGTGTACATGTACATATGTTTCTATGTTTTTACATACCTACGAAATCATTTTAAGCACGAATTTACCCTATAAAGTAGTAATCTAATATATTAATAATATTTCAGCATGTACAAATGTATATGTTTCTATGTTTTTACATACATACCTACGAAATCATTTTAAGCACGAATTTACCCGTTATCTAATCAGCAAAGATTTTGTCTGACCGTCTTCACTCCCCCTCCCAACTCTCCCCTCACTATGATAGAAAATTCCTTTTTTTTTTTAAATTTTATATACATTTTATTTTTCTTTATTATATGCTGTCCATCTCTTTTATACAGTAGTTTATATTTATCTCCAACTAAAGAAAGCCGATTAATGAACACTTCATGAGCTTGTTTCCGGATTCTGTTTTTAAGCAAATATTGATTCAATTGAATTTTAACTCTGTTAATAAAACAGGAATTTACTTTACACTAGATTATTTCATTAAACTAGTACGAATTTTAGGGAGATACTTGTGATTATTTAGTTCGATATACATAGATATTTATGAAAGTCTCACCTTTCAATCATACATAATACATTCACAAATACATAAAACTTAATTAAAATGACTAAAAGCCATTCCATAGAGTAGTGTTACACCTGTAGCCGTACGTATGTTGTTGTCGTACAATGCACATAGCTTGACCAGCAATAGATACAGTCGTCCCTAGTAACAATTCGATACTAAGTAACGTAGATCATTTATGTTGAGAGAGAATCTGAAAACAAATTTAAATGTATGAACTAACAACAATGCGTTCTCCTTCAATACATTATTTTTATTAATTTTTCTTTAGCTAGTATATCACTGATGATGTACATTCATTCAAATACATGTTTCTTATTTTATAACTAGTATATCATTCATTCAAAACACATGCCACTTATTTGTTTACACATACAAACTGTCGCCCTGGTAAGCATGTATTGAATATGTATGGATTGTAGTAATATCCTGTACCTATAAGTTGTAAACTTTTGGGAAATAAAATGGACATGCACATGACTGTTGCAGAAAATTAGTGTGACACTTCCGCCGAATCTTGAGGTAATTATTATAGAAAATCCTTTGTGCGATACTAACATGAATTATTGTAGAAAACGAATTCAAAACCGACGTAGAATTATATATAGAATTATTATGATGTGAGATTATTGTTGGAAATTGATGCTATACTTCCGCAGATAATTGTTGGAAATTAATGATATACTTCCGTAGATTATTGTGGTAAATTAATGCCACACTTCCGTAGATTATTGTTGTAAATTAATGTTATACTTCCGTAGATTATTTTTGTTAATTAATGCCATACTTCCGTAGCTTATTTTTGTTAATTAATGCCATACTTCCGTAGATTATTTTTGTTAATTAATGCCATACTTCCGTTGATTATTGTTGTAAATTAAAGCCATAATTCCGTAGATTATTGTTGTAAATTAATGCTATACTTCCGTAGATTATTGTTGTTAATTAATGCCATACTTCTGTAGATTATTGTTGTAAATTAATGCTATACTTTCGTAGATTATTGTTGTAAATTTATGCTATACTTCCGTAGATTATTTTTGTTAATTAATGCTATACTTCCGTTGATTATTTTTGTTAACTAATGCTATACTTCCGTTGATTATTTTTGTTAATTAATGCTATACTTCCGTTGATTATTGTTGTAAATTTATGCTATACTTCTGTAGATTATTGTGGTAAATTTATGCTATACTTCCGTAGATTATTGTTGTAAATTAATGCTATACTTCCGTAGATTATTGTGGTAAATTAATGCTTTACTTCCGTAGATTATTTTGGTAAATTAATGCTATATTTCCGTAGATTATTGTTGTAAATTTATGCTATACTTCTGTAGATTATTGTTGTAAATTTATTCTATACTTCCGTAGATTATTGTTGTTAATTAATGCTATACTTCGTAGATTATTGTTGTAAATTAATGCTATATTTCCGTAGATTATTTTTGTTAATTAATGCTATACTTCCGTAGATTATTGTTGTAAATTTATGCTATACTTCCGTAGATTATTGTGGTAAATTAATGCTATACTTCCGTAGATTTTTGTTGTAAATTAATGCTATACTTCCGTAGATTATTGTTGTAAGTTTATGGTATACTTCCGTAGATTATTGTGGTAAATTAATGCTATACCTCCGTAGATAATTGTGGTAAATTAATGCCATACTTCCGTAGGTTATTGTTGTAAATTAATGCTATACTTCTGTAGATTATTGTTGTAAATTAACGCTATACTTCCTGTAGATTTTCATGGTAAATTAATGACATACTTCTGTAGATTATTGTTGTCAATCAATGCTGTACTTCCGTAGATTGTTGTTGTAAATCAATGCTGTACTTCCGTAGATTATTGTTGTAAATCAATGCTGTACTTCCGTAGATTGTTGTTGTTAATCAATGCTGTACTTCCGTAGATTATTGTTGTAAATCAATGCTGTACTTCCGTAGATTATTGTGGTAAATCAATGCTGTACTTCCGTAGATTATTGCGGTAAATCAATGCTGTACTTCCGTAGATTGTTGCGGTAAATCAATATTATACTTCCGTAGATTATTCTAGTGCACTGTAAAATAGAACTATGACATAGATCAGCAGTCTAATACATATTACTAACCGCCAATTTAATATCTATATAGATACAACAATATTCTTCCAGTCTTGCTACCAACAACATGCTGTTCCTTTTTATATCACGGATCACATAATTTCTAATCATTACCAAATTAATTCAGTAGCAAAAGACTTCTGAATCTAACTGACTTGTGTATTACTTTGTATATTACATTGTATAACGAAATGATGTAGAGTTTATTGGTAATTCAATAAGAAAATTTACACAGAAATTGCTAATGTGAAACTGATGTAGCAATCCTGTCTTGCGGAGGATTTGTGCCAAAACTCTTATCGTCGCCGTAATTTGGTCTACAATTGAGTGATAACTTTATTATAAGATATATATGTAATTACAGATGGACCTGGGTATGCATGTTATCATCTCGTTTGATACTGTATGTAATATATTTGTATCTGTCGGACCGTAGATGGAGGAATGTTCGATTTGTAGGTAGGGATCGCCTTAACCACTCTCGCTCATACCACTCCCTTCCTAGACTCCAAGATAATCCTTTAGTGCATTTTATTTACTTTATGTAAAATAGAGCGCATTTTTATTCATAACTTTTAATTTAAATGCCATATATTATATTACTTTTATAGCAATGGGTGGAAGGAAATGATGTCTCATAAGTCACATAGTGGACTGGATATAAGGGTGCTGATACCTTTTTTTTTATGTAATTGTACCCTGTTCCCTTACACTTTAATTAACTGAATATTTCCACTGAAAGTGTGATAAAAAGGGGAGGCAACTCTCACAGCTCAACAGTCATGTATACATAGCTGGTCGGCATTCCATGCTCGGTTCAAGTTGGTCTAGAACTGAAATAATTGTTCAGTATATTTTCGAATTACTCCCCTTTATACTATGTCAATTACTAGGGTGATAATTCATCTTTTATATACGTAAATGTGTATACATTATAAGGACCAATAAGGAGAAAAAGTCCACTTAGGGTTACATCTCTGACTTAATTTGGATAGAGGGAAGGTAGGAAGCTCTAATCAAACCGTTTCTGTGACGTGTATGTACTGTTGCTTTTTTTAAATTTTAATATAGCGAAAAAAATGTTTCCTTCAAAGTATTAACCTTATGACGTTGTTTGTATCTCGTATGTAGATGGAAAGAGACCTGCCAGTCTGGCCCGAACAGCGCACAGACCTGAAACTACAGATCGCGGAGCATGCAGCCATCCAGTCGGGGGTGATAACGCCCCTCCTGAAGGAAGAACTCTGGACAAAAATACAACACGCTAGACTAGAGCGGGGATTAGAGGAGCTCAAAGTTGAGGTGACGCCACCGATCAAAACACCAGTGAGTACATGTTCTATTTTTGATTTTTTCTTAAATATCTTTTTTTTTTTAAAGATTTTTCATTGTTTGGTCATAACTTTTCCAGCACAATTTAACATTTAGTTTTAATTTCAATCTACAATGCATATTATTACTGTAAATTGTTTGAATATACTGGATATTGTCTTTGGAAATTTAATTATTGGATGTTAGTAGTGTCATTAAATTTTATATTGTGTGTTTAGAGTGTACTTCTTGGGCATGGACCGTGTAATGAGTAGTTGTTGGCGATGTTATTATTTTTAATGTATAACTGACGAAGTAATATATACATGTCTGTTATGTATCTTCTTGATGAGTGTGTATGTGTGGTATACACGTATTTGTGTACATGTACTATGTATTGCATATGTATATATATGTATTACACCCACAGTTAACTAACGAAGAGGAAACGAAAGTGGCGACGAGGAGAGAAAAGAACCGTCAAGCTGCAGTAAGGTGTCGACAGAAGCGAAAGACTAAACAGAAGGACCTAGAACATGTAAGTACATTCGAGACAACCGTAGATGTATCAATACGTGCCACACATGTACACGCGAAAACACAACAGTACATACAAAACTTCCACAGACATACACGTGGATACACAGCATACATACACGTGAATACACAACAGACATACACGTGGAGACACAACAGACATACACGTGGATACACAACATACATACACGTAGATACACAACAGACATACACGTGGATACACAACAGACATACACGTGGATACACAACAGACATATACAAGTGGATACACAACAGACATACATGTGGATACACAACATACATACACGTGCATACACAACAGACATACACGTGCATACACAACAGACATACACGTGGATACACAACAGACAAACACGTGGATACACAATAGACAACCACGTGGATACACAACAGAGATACACGAAGATACACAACAGACATACACATGTATACACAACAAACATACACGAAGATACACAACAGACATACACATGTATTCACAACAGACATACACGCTAATACACAACAAACATTCACGTGGATACACAACCAACAGACATACACGTGGATACACAACTAATATACACGTTGATACACAACAGACATACACGTGGATACACAATAGACATACCCGTGGATACACTACATACAGCTATACACGTGGATACACAACAGACATACACGTGTATACACAATAGACATACCCGTGGATACACAACAGCCATACAAGTGGATACACAACAAACATACACGTGGATACACAACAGATATACACGTAGATACACAACAGACATACACTTATAAACACAACAAACATACACGTAGATACACAACAGACATACAAGTGGATACACAACATACACGTTGATACACAACAGACATACACGTGGATACACCACAAACATACACGTGGATACACAACAGATATACACGTAGATACACAACAGACATACACTTATTAACACAACAAACATACACGTAGATACACAACAGACATACAAGTGGATACACAACATACATACACGTTGGTATACAACAGCCATACACGTTGATACACAACGTACATACACGTTGATATACAACAGCCATACACGTTGATACACAACAGACATTCATGTGGATACACAACAGACATACACGTTGATACACAACAGACATATACGTGGATACACAACAGACATACACGTGGATACACAACAGACATACAAGTGGATACACAACAAACATACACGTAGATACACAACAGACATACACGTGGATACACAACAGACAAACACTTATAAACACAACAAACATACACGTAGATACACAACACACATACAAGTGGATACACAACATACATACACGTTGATATACAACAGCCATACACGTTGATACACAACAGACAAACACGTGAATACACAACAGACATACACGTGGATACACAACATACATACACGTGGATACACAACATACATACACGTGGATACACAACATACATACACGTGGATACACAACAGACATATACGTGGATACACAACAGACATACACGTGGATACACAATAGACATACCCGTGGATACACAACATACAGCCATACACGTGGATACACAACAGACATACACGTTGATACACAATAGACATACCCGTGGATACACAACAGCCATACACGTGGATACACAACAGACATATACGTAGATACACAACAGACACGTACTTTTTGAAATAACTGATTTACATGCGTCGCACATAGTATATGATAAGGGATGGTATGAGCAAAGATGCTGTGGTAATATGTGTTACCTAAACTTACCTTGGTTGTGTACATGTACATCATGTAATTATATATAGTAGTTAAGCCTCTAATGAGCTCGTGCACCGCACGAGCATTTTTATTGCATCTTTGGCCTTTAAGTTTACTTTTCTGCCCTTTTAGATACTTGAAGAGGAGGTTGAAAAGAACAATTCGTTGCGTGCATTGTACCAAAGTCTTCAAAATCAGAAATATCTGCTGATGGCCCAACTAGGATTGTCCCCGACTTCACCCCCAGAGGAGGAGCCTGCACGTCTCTGGACTCTTTCCTCAAAGGAGGAGCCTGCATGTACATGGACCCCTCCCCTTAAGGAGGAACCTTCGTGTAGTTGGACCCCTCCCCCAAAGGAGATGACCAGCGTATGGACGCCTGTTCCCACTCCTCCTCCGAAAGAGGATTCTTACATTTGGAATCCGGCGCCTACTCCTACTCTACCTCCCACAGAAGACCTTAGCTGGCAGACTCAGATTGCGTCCCCTAAATGCTGGACCTTCACTACGCCTCAAAAAGACCATTTCTGGATGCAGAAGACACAAGAGGATGACCTCCCTTCCCCTCCACCACCTGAGGATGAACTCCCCTCCCCTCCACCACCTGAGTGCTTCAGCTACTGGCTGGAGGACGAACTGCAGGTGGTTCCCGGGGAGGGGTGCTCAAACCTTCACCTCTGATGATATACATGTAGTTTGAACAATAGAAGCATTTTGTTGATTTTTGAATTTGAAATCAGGTAGCTGTCATGACATTGACAAAATGATTACGCTTGCTGACATCACCAGGGTTTTGAGTTGACCCTTGACATTTAGTAATTTCGAAATGTAGGACATACGTCAGATAAACATGTTCTGTCTTGTAGAGAGTCAAAAGCTCTGCCAACTGCAATTGTTTACACTGCCGCGAAAAGGATTACGTTTCCGTTTATCAGATTCGATGCTATGAAGCACATATTATATCATATTGTTTATATTTTTTTGCAAAATATATATCGGTGTTCTTCTGTTTTAGAGACGCAGGTTTACAATTAAATTGTAACATGTGCATAGGAAAATTGCTCAATATAGCTGTTCTTTGACTAAGATAGAAGTAACAGGACAGAAAAACAGAGAAATGTTGTTCATGCATATATTTTTATTTAGTTAACACTTGGGATGGGGGTGGGATGGGGGTGGGGTGGGTGTGGGATGGGGGTAGGGGCTACATTTACCTAGTATATACCCAGGCCAGTGACCCATATTATACATGCGTTTATAAGAGAATAGTAATTGACAAAATAAGTCTTAAAATACAGCTGATGGTGACATACTTGTGTATTTTTGTTAGCTGTAGATGTACGTGTTGAACGAGGAAATACGATCTATTTAAATGTAGGAATCAGGTATGTGGTCACTGGGATGGAGCATATATTGGTAGGTATAGGTGCTTAGTCACAGGCGATTTCGATTATATAGAATTCTTTTTCAATGGTGACCCGGTCAAGTCTATCTGTTAGACATTAAATCAGACAGAATTCACTGTTCAAACTGAGAGAAATATTTGGTGCAATTTTTATTTTTTTTTATTTTTGGTCTAAGACTGTTTAAGTAATACACAGAGGTTGTTAAAGAGTATATATAACCCGTTCACAAGTGACCATACATGTCCTAACATGCTGGTCAAGTATTATATCGTTTGTATGAAGTGGTCATTTTAAAAGGGAAATCATTTAGAGTATTCCTAGTATAACTGAGTGAATGGGAGACTATTCCGTCTTTGCATATTGCAGAGTTATCTTCTCTTGATAGCAGGTATTGATTGTTACGTCACTTGTTTAAGAGAGTAACGTCATCAATTTTTGAGAAAACGACGTGATTTTCTCACACAAACCAATGACGTAACAATCAATCCCTGCTCCCAAGAGAAGATAACTCTGCAATACGCAAAGACGGAATAGGTGACAGCATACATGCATCGAACAATGGTGACTTAACAGTTAATTTTAAGTTTAAAGTGAAGTGATATTTTAGTTTTCGTTTTTTTTTTATATTAATTTTGATCATTGTGATTTAGTTGTATTATTGACCAGTGGGATATTGGAGAAATGTGATTTACACATATCAATCATGGCTGAATTCCGGAGACGCCAATGTAGAAAAAACGTGATTTCTACTGAGTGACTCTCAAAGCTAAATTCTTTTGTTTGTAAAGCTATTTGACAATTTTTTGAACTGTAAAATCACACGGACGTTTTTCTACATAAAGTTAGTTGACATTGAAATTAGTGTAATAATGAAGGTTGCATATGCTGTTAAGAACCTTTAACGAATAAGTTGAATGCATTTTTTAACAAACTGTTCATGAATTGCATGACTTTAAATGTATTGTGGCATGATTTGTTTCGGCTAGTGTCGTCAGTCAAATTGAAAAATCTTCGTGAAAGACTGATTTTGTTAGACACTTGACACCTGGGAGGTGTGTTTGTACATGGTGTAAGTAGTAACATCATAATCCTCATTATTCATAATCTTATATCCTCATTTCATTATAATGGACTGGTGTACATTTATAAACAGTTGGTGCTTTTGCCCGTGTACATGTTATAGTGTGACGCGGATGAGGAGGCTCTGTGGCGGTCTCGTGTGCATGTTTATAGCGACCGTAGCTGGGAGGCACCGAGGCGATCCTAGACACAGGCGCGAGACACAATTTATCGGTGGCAGACTTGTAAGAATGAATCATACCAATTCATAAATGGTGTCTGACCCCTGTGTATATGGTTAGTGTATTTAGATGAAGCTATATCATTTATTATCTCAACAAGTTAGCGTTTGTTTGAGTAACTATATGGTATACTTTTTCTGTATGTTTTATCCTTTTGTGCTGATTTACGCACCTCAACACCACTGGGTGGAATATTTACCAGAGTATTAACGTAAACCTGATAATACCAGGATTGGTTCTGATGATGCATGGTGATCAATGTACTTAGACAATTACCTCAAAGTGTCGTATAGATTCAGATTGTAAATGATCAACTTCATGCCGATCGTCTTGTTATATTTCATATATAGAGAAATAGTGAATCTCTGTAATGTTTTTAAATACTCAAATTAAACTAAAAATTAAGAATATAATATGATATGCTATTCCGAAAGATGTTCACGATACGAATGCATCATCAGACATAAAGATCATTAGATGACGTCATCAGTAGATGTTAGACGTATAGTTTTGTAAAAAGCCGATTTCATAGCTAAGCGCTCACAAGGATGGAACATACACGTTTACCCTTCTATTTGTTGTAGATAAGATTTTTGTTGAATATTTTGATATTGCATTTTTTTGTTATGTTTTGTTATATGTTTATAGGTGATTACAATTATAATGTTTTGGTTTAGAATCCACAGATTGTCAAACAGAATTATTTGAGATTTTATGTTGTTATTTTAGAAACTACAAAACAATTGTGAGCAGATGTAATGTTGTATATATGTACACAGATTTACTCTGTAACCTCCTCGAGTCATTCCAGAGGTTACTGAACATTACAAAAATCATCTGTTGCGTATACATCTCATTATTTTCCATACTTCTGTCTCTGGTACTGGTTTCGTCCTGTCCACTGTCATCAGAGTGAAATATCGTCCATCAGAAGGATTACGGCTCGTCCAGTCACAAAACGGGGGCGTGGACAGTTAACACAGCTTGCTAACACACACACACACACACACCCCCCCCCCCCCCCCCCCCCCCCCCCCCCTTTTTCTTTTTTATCTCACTGCAGGAATGTTGGTCGCTCTAAAAAATTGTACATTCCCTGACTCTTCTTCATTCTAAGTTCAGTGTTTGAATTTGTTTTTATTTTTGTTGTACTAGTCTCTGTTATTTTTATCAGACATCGTTTGATTTTTCAAATGTTTTTGTCAACTATGTGCTGTACGTAAATTGTTGTGTGCGAATGCGTTCAGCTAGCATGAATGAGATAGGGCATTTGTTGGGTAGGAACCGCCCACTTTATCACGTGACTCAAACCAATTAGCTCACGTGGTCTGTTGTAACTGTTGCGATCCAGTGTTTGTCTGTTTAAATGGTGAAGAGTGCTGTATTTTCACCAAAGAGAATATGTACTTGTTTTTTGGTCTCTACTTTTCTTTCCAACACATTGTTTTCGATTGTAATTTTCTTTGACTAATGTAAATGTCTTCGGCTTATGATTGAGAAAATGGCTGCTGGGTAAACGATGGCGTGATGGGACCGGTGCCGGATACAGTCAGATATTACCCTTTGTTTTCAAAACATGCCAGTGCTGTTCTTGACAGACTCTGTATAAAGATTTTTACACTTTTATATTTGTTAATAAGATGAAATAAACTTAAGAAAAGCATGAAGATTTTGTCGACTTTTGTTTTTCATTTGTCGGTCATCCAAGTTTTTCAAATACCCATATTTTATTCAATTTCAGCAACGCCTTGGAGCCTCGTTAGTTCAGGCTCAGCTTTTTTTGTGCGTACTGTGAATCTTAGTTTACCCGGGTATAATGGAACCGCGTTAATTAAGACATTTTTGTTAGTATATGCTGTAAACTTTGGTCCGGAAAGTTGGTTTTGGTATTAGTTGAACCTCGTTATCGTGCATTTGGACAATACGAACACTGATATTCCGTGACCTGGAATCTCGACAGCGGCGAAAATGTTTAACTTCGAAATACTTACAGAATTATGAGTTGCTCAGAATAATAAAACGTATATCAGCGACCCAATTAACGAGGTTCCAGTGTTCTCGGGGGATACGCATGCCTCTCGATCAACTCTTGCTGATCTGGTAGAAGAGACATACTCGTTGCATACAGGTGTCTATAGGTTTCTGTGACGGTATGTGTAGAATAAAACAATGAATAATCGAAAAATGTATTTCACTGATGTATTGTAGTTAAAATAGACTGTGACAAATTATCAATTAAACAAATCAGACATAAAAGGAAAAGGGTATGATATGGGAGGGTAGAGGTAAGAGGGTAAAGGTCAGTCATTGAACAGCAGAGGTCAGACATGGAACAGCAGAGGTCAGACGAGGAAAGAGAAGGGTCAGACATGAAACAGCAGAGGTCAGACATAGAAGGGGAAAGGTTAGACATGGAACAGCACAGACAAGGAACAACAGAGGTCTGACATGGAACAGCAAAGGTCAGACATGAAACAGCCGAGGTCACACATGCAAAGGGAAAGGTCAGACATGTAACAGCAGAGGTCAGACGAGGAAAGGGAAAGGTCATACATGGAAGGGAAAAGGTCAGACATGGAACAGCCGAGGTCAGACATAGAAGGGGAAAGGTCAGACATGGAACAGCAGAGGTCAGAAATGGAAGGTGAAAGGTCAGAAATGGAACAACAGAGGTCAGACATAGAAGAGGAAAGGTCAGACATGGTACAGCATAGGTCAGACATGGAACAGCAGAGGTCAGACATGGAAGGGGAAAGGTCAGACATGGAACAGCAGAGGTCAGACATGGAAGGGGAAAGGTCATACATGGAACGGCAGAGGTCAGACGAGGAAAGGAAAAGGTCAGACATCGACGGGGAAAGGTCAGACATGGATCAGCAGAGGTCAGACATGGTACGGCAGAGGTCAGACATGGAACAGCCGAGGTCAGTCATGGAAGGGGAAAGGTCAGAAATGGAACAGCAGAGGTCCGACATGCAAGGTTAAAGGTCAGACATGGAACAGCAGAGGTCAGACATGGAAGGGGAAAGGTCAGACATAGAACAGCAGAGGTTAGACGAGTAAAGGGAAAGGTCAGACATGGAATAGCAGAGGTCAGACATGAAAGGGAAAAAATCAGACATGGAACAGCCGAGGTCAGACGTGGAAGGTGAAAGGTCAGAAATGGAACAGCAGAGGTCAGACATAGAAGAGGAAAGGTCAGACATAGAACAGCAGAAGTGAGACATGGAAGGGGAAAGGTCAGACATGGAACGACAGAGGTCAGACGAGGAAAGGAAAAGGTCAGACATGGACGGGGAAAGGTCAGACATGGATCAGCAGAGGTCAGACATGTTACGGCAGAGGTCAGACATGGAAGGGGAAAGGTCAGACATGGAACGGCAGAGGTCAGACGAGGAAAAGGAAAGGTCAGAAATGGAAGGGGAAAGATCAGACATTGAACAGCAGAGATGAGACATAGAAGGGGAAAGGTTAGAAATTGAACAGCAGAGATGAGACATAGAAGGGGAAAGGTAAGAAATTGAACAGCAGAGGTCAGACATAGAAGGGGAAAGGTCAGAAATTGAACAGCAGAGGTCAGACATCGAACAGGAAAGGTCAGACATGGAACAGCAGAGGTCAGACATGAAAGGAGAAAGGTCAGACATGGAGCAGCAGAGGTCAGACATGAAAGGAGAAAGGTCAGACATGGAGCAGCAGAGGTCAGACATTGCGTGGAAAAGGTCGTACATGGAAGAAGAAGGGTCAGACATGATGGGTAAGGTTCGGCTTGTAATAAGAAATGTAGAAATGGAAGGCTATACATCAGACATAGAGGGTAGAGGTCAGATAATATTAGAGGGTAGAATTAAGATAGGGGAGGATAGAAGCCAGATACGAGAGGGTAGAAGTCAGAAATAGAGGGTAGAGGTCAGATGATATGGGAGGGTAGAAGTCAGAAATGGGAGGGTAGAAGTCAGATAGTGGAGGATAGAAGTAAGATAGGGGAATATAGAAGTCAGATCAGGGAGGATAGAAGTCAGAAGGGGGAGGGTAGAAGTCAGATAGGGGAGGGTAGAAGTCAGATAGGGGAGGATAGAAGTCAGATAGGGGAGGATAGAAGTCAGTTGGGGGAGGGTAGAAGTCAGATAGGGGAGTATAGAAGTCAGATGGGGAGGATAGAAGTCAGATGGGGAGGATACAAGTCATATAGGGGAAGGTAGAAGTCAGATAGGGGAGGATAGAAGTCAGATAGGGGTGGACAGAAGTCAGATGGTGGAGGATAGAAGTCAGATAGGGGAGGATAGAAGTCAGATAGGGGAGGGTAGAAGTCAGATAGGGGTGGATAGAAGTTAGATAGGGGAGGATACAAGTCATATAGGGGAGGGTAGAAGTCCCATTCATTCACGAAAGCATTTTAATTTTACAGACTCTGCATCGTGCAAATTCCTTACGACCACTAGTATTTGAATTAGACAACATTGTATTACTAATCTGGACGCACAGACGACATCTAACCTCCAGGTCAGGGACAAGTCTTAGACGAAACTCAGCTCCATTTTTCAGTCATAGTAATGAACAGCAACCCGTCATGGAAGACAAGTATCGTGAAACTCATCCATAACATAAGGACTACCCTCTGTCCTTCCAGTCTCGGTATTATATGACAAAGTACAGAAAGTATGTTTCCAATCAAAACTTTATTATAAAGTTCGTTGATTGTACAAGCAAGCTCAGATATAGTGCGTACATATGTTATAGATATGACGAAACGTGTTCAGTAACAACTGTGTATACACCAGGTCACAGTTAGGTATATAACAAGGTCAAGTGTACACACATTATCACAGTAAGGTATATAACAAGGTCAAGTGACACACCAGGTCACAGTAGAGTATATAACAAGGTCAAGTGACACACCAGGTCACAGTAAGGTATATAACAAGGACTAGTGTACACAAAAGGTCACAGTAAGGTATATAACAAGGTCAAGTGACACACAAGATCACAGTAAGGTAGATAACTAGGTCAAATGTACACACATTATCACAGTAAGGTATATAACAAGGTCAAGTGTACACACAAGATCACAGTAAGGTATATAACAAGGACAAGTGTACACACAAGATCACAGTAAGGTATATAACAAGGACAAGTGTACACACAAGATCACCGTAAGGTTTATAACAAGGTCAAGTGTACACACAAGGTCACAGTAAGGTATATAACAAGGTCAAGTGTACACACAAGGTCACAGTTAGGTATATAACAAGGACAAGTGTACACACAAAGTCACAGTAAGGTATATAACAGGGTCAAGTGTACACACAAGGTCACAGTAAGGTATATAACAAGGACAAGTGTACACACAAGGACACAGTAAGTTAAATAACAATTTTAAGTGTACACACAAGGTAACAGTAAGGTATATAACAGGGTCAAGTGTACACACAAGGTCACATTGAGGTATATAACAAGGCCAAGTGTACACACAAGGTCACAGTATGGGCATATTTGAAGGTTATGAAAATATTACAAGGTCATGAATTTACACACGATGATATGTTTATCATATTTATATAGATATGTATATCATGTATGTAGATTTGTATATCATGTAAATATAGGGATGTGTATCATGTATGTAGATTAGTGTATTATGTTTATACAATGGTTCAGCATCGTGTATGTAGGTTGTGTATTATGTATATATAGGGTTGTGTATTATGTATATATAGGGTTGTGTATTATGTATATAGATATGTGTGTTATATTTGTAGGGTTATGTATTCTGTATATATAATGTTGTGTATTATGTACATAGATTTGTATTTTATGTATATATATGGTTGTGTACGATGTATATATGGTTGTGTATTATGTATATATTGGGTTGTGTATTATGTACATAGATGTGTGTTTTATGTATATATAGGGTTGTGTATTATGTACATAGATGTGTGTTTTATGTATATATAGGGTGGTGTATTATGTACATAGATGTGTGTTTTATGTATATATATATATGGTTGTGTATCATGTTTGTAGGGTTGTGTATTACGTATATATAGGGTTGTGTATTATGTACATAGATGTGTGTTTTATGTATATATAGGGTTGTGTATTATGTACATAGATGTGTGTTTTATGTATATATAGGGTTGTGTATTATGTACATAGATTTGTGAATATTGAATATATAGATTTGTGTATCATGTATATATAAATTTGTGTATCATGTAAATAAAGGATTTTGTATCATGTATATATAGAATTTTGTATCATGTATATATAGAATTGTGTATCATGTATATATAGATTTGTGTATCATGCATAAATAGGTTTGTGTATCAAGTATATATAGATTTTGTATCCAGTATATATATAGTTGTGTATCATGTATATATAGAGTTATGTATCATGTTTATATAGTGGTATGTATTTTGTAAATATAGACTTGTGTATCAGATATATGGAGTTGTGTATCATGTATATACATGTATAGAGTTGTGGCTCATGTACTGTATATAAAGTTGTGTATCACTTGTGTATAAAATGTTGTATCATTTATATATAGAATTGTGTATCATGTATATATAGATTTGTGTATCATGTATAAATAGGTTTGTGTATCAGGTATATAGAGTTGTGTATCATGTATATATAGTTGTGTATCATGTATATTAAGTTTTGTATCATGTATATATAGTTGTGTATCATGTATATATAGATGTGTATATCATGTATAAAAAGGTTTGTGTATCATGTATATATAGAGTTGTGTATAATGTACTGTTTATAGAGTTGTGTATAATGTATATATAGAGTTATGTATCATTCATAGGGAGTTGTGTATTATGAATATAGATTTGTGTATGATGTTTATAGAGTTGTGTATCGTGTACTGTATATAGAGTTGTGTATCATGTACTGCATATAGAGTTGTGTATCATGTATATATAGAGTTGTGTATCTTGTATATATAGTTGTTTTTCATGTATATAGAGTTGTGTAACATGTACTCTATATAGAGTTGTGTATTATGTAATGTATATAGAATTGTGTATCATGTATATATAGAGTTGTGTATATTGTATATATAGTTGTGTTTCATGTATATAGAGTTGTGTATTATGTAATGTATATAGAATTGTGTATCATGAATATATAAAGTTGTGTATCTTGTATATATAGTTGTGTTTCATGTATATAGAGTTGTGTATCATGTAATGTATATATAGTTTTGTATTATGTAATGTATATAGAGTTGTGTATTATGTAATGTATATATAGTTTTGTATTATGTAATGTATATAGAGTTGTGTATCATGTATATATAGAGTTGTGTATATTGTATATAGAGTAATGTATATTGTATATATAGTTGTGTATCATGTACTGTATATAGAGTTGTGTATTATGTAATAAATGAGGAGTTGTGTATCATGTTTATAAAGTTTTGTATCATGTATATATGGAGATGTGTATCATGTATATAAAGTTTTGTATCATGTATATATAGTTGTGTATCATGTTTATAAAGTTTTGTATCATGCATATATTGTTGTGTTTCATGCATATAGAGTTGTGTATCATGTATATAAAGTTGTGTATTACGTATATATAGTTGTGTATTATGCATATATTGTTGTGTTTCATGCATATAGAGTTGTGTATCATGTATATAGAGATGTGTATCATGCATATATAGAGTTGTGTATGATGTATATAAAGTTTTGTATCATGTATGTATAGTTGTGTATCATGTATATAAAGCTTTGTATCATGTATATATAGTTGTGTATCAGGTATATAGAGTTGTGTATTACGTTTATAGAGTTGTGTATTACGTATATATAGTTGTGTATTATGCATATATTGTTGTGTTTCATGCATATAGAGTTGTGTATCATGTATTTATAGAGTTGTGTATGATGTATATAAAGTTTTGTATCATGTTTATATAGTTGTGTATCATATATATAGAGTTGTGTATTACGTATATATATAGTTGTGTTTCATGTATATAGAGGTGTGTATCATGTTTATATAGAGTTGTGTATCATGTATATATAGTTGTGTATCATGTATATATATAGTTGTGTATCATGTATATAAAGTTGTGTATTACGTATATATAGTTGTGTATCAGGTATATAGAGTTGTGTATTACGTTTATAGAGTTGTGTATTACGTATATATATAGTTGTGTTTCATGTATATAGAGGTGTATATCATGTATATATAGAGTTGTGTATGATGTATATATAGAGTTGTGTATCAGGTATATAGAGTTGTGTATAAGGGATATATAGTTGTGTATCATGCATATATTCTTGTGTTTCATGTATATAGAGTTGTGTATTAGTATGTATAGTTGTGTATCAGGTATGTAGAGTTGTATATCATGTATATAGAGTTGTGTATTACCTATGTATAGTTGTGTATCAGGTATATAGAGTTGTGTATAAGGGATATATAGTTGTGTATCATGCATATATTGTTGTGTTTCATGTATATATTGTTGTGTATCATGTATATATAGAGTTGTGTATGATGTATATATAGAGTTGTGTATCAGGTATATAGAGTTGTGTATAAGGTATATATAGTTGTGTATCATGCATATATTGTTGTGTTTCATGTATATAGAGTTGTGTATCATGTATATATATAGTTGTGTATCATGCATATATTCTTGTGTTTCATGTATATAGAGTTGTGTATCATGTATATATATAGTTGTGTATCATGCATTTATTGTTGTGTTTCATTTATATAGAGTTGTGTATCATGTGTATATAGAGTTGTGTATGATGTATATATAGAGTTGTGTATCAGGTATATATATAAAAAGAGTTGTGTATCTTGTATATATAGTTGTGTATAACGTATATATAGTTGTGTATCATGTATATAGAGTTGTGTATAAGGTATATAGAGTTGTGTATTATTCATACAGAGTTGTGTATTATGAATATAGATTTGTGTATTAAGTATATGGAGTTGTGTATTGTGTATATAGAGTTGTGTATTATGTTTATAGAGTTGTGTATCATGTATATAAAGTTTTGTATCATGTATATATAGTTGTGTATCATGTATATAAAGTTTTGTATCATTCATATAGTTGTGTATCATGTATATTAAGTTTTGTATCATGTATATATGGATTTGTGTATCATGTATATAAAGTTTTGTATCATGTATATATAGTTGTGTATCATGCATATATTGTTGTGTTTCATGTATATAGAGTTGTGTATCATGTATATAGAATTGTGTATCAGGTATATATATAGTTGTGTATCATGTGTATATTGTTGTGTTTCATGTATATAGAGTTGTGGATCATGTATATATTTTTGTGTTTCATGTTTATATAGAGTTGTGTATCATGTATATATATAGTTGTGTATCATGTATATATTGTTGTGTTTTTTCATGTATATAGAGTTGTGTATCATGTATATAAAGTTTTGTATCAAGTTTATATAGTTTTGTATCATGTATATATAGTTGTGTATCATGCATATATAGTTGTGTATCATGTATATAAAGTTTGTATCATGTTTATATAGTTGTGTATCATGTATATATAGTTGTGTATCATGCATATAAAGTTTTGTATCATTCATATAGTTGTGTATCATGTATATCAAGTTTTGTATCATGTATATATGGATTTGTGTATCATGTATATAAAGTTTTGTATTATGTATATATAGTTGTGTATCATGTATATAAAGTTTGTATCATGTTTATATAGTTGTGTATCATGTATATAGAGTTGTGTATTACGTATGTATAGTTGTGTATCAGGTATATAGAGTTGTATATCATGTATATAGAATTGTGTATCAGGTATATATATAGTTGTGTATCATGCATATATTGTTGTGTTTCATGTATATAGAGGTGTGTATCATGTATATATTTTTGTGTTTCATGTTTATATAGAGTTGTGTATCATGTATATATATAGTTGTGTATCATTCATTTATTGTTGTGTTTCATGTATATAGAGTTGTGTATCATGTATATATATAGTTGTGTATCATGTATATATTGTTGTGTTTTTTCATGTATATAGAGTTGTGTATCATGTATATAGAATTGTGTATCAGGTATATATATAGTTGTGTATCATGTATATATTGTTGTGTTTTTTCATGTATATAGAGTTGTGTATCATGTATATAGAGTTGTGTATTACGTATGTATAGTTGTGTATCAGGTATATAGAGTTGTATATCATGTATATAGAATTGTGTATCAGGTATATATATAGTTGTGTATCATGTGTATATTGTTGTGTTTCATGTATATAGAGTTGTGGATCATGTATATATTTTTGTGTTTCATGTTTATATACAGTTGTGTATCGTGTATATATAGAGTTGTGTATCAGGTATATAGAGTTGTGTATAAGGTATATATAGTTGTGTATCATGTATATAGAGTTGTGTATCATGTATATAGAGTTGTGTATCATGTATATAGAATTGTGTATCAGGTATATATATAGTTGTGTATCATGTGTATATTGTTGTGTTTCATGTATATAGAGTTGTGTATCATGTATATAGAGATGTGTATCATGCATATATAGAGTTGTGTATCATGTATATATATAGTTGTGTATCATTCATTTATTGTTGTGTTTCATGTATATAGAGTTGTGTATCATGTATATATTTTTGTGTTTCATGTTTATATAGAGTTGTGTATCATGTATATATAGAGTTGTGTATCAGGTATATCTATATATAGAGTTGTGTATCTTGTAGATATAGTTGTGTATAAGGTATATATAGTTGTGTATCATGTATATAGAGTTGTGGATAAGGTATATAGAGTTGTGTATTATTCATACAGAGTTGTGTATTATGAATACAGATTTGTGCATTATGTATATAGAGTTGTGTATTGTGTATATAGAGTTTTGCATTATGTTTATAGAGTTGTGTATCATATATAAAGATGGGTACAGCCTATTTAGAGTTGTGTTTTATGTATCTAGACTTGTGTATTATGTATTTAAAGCTGTAAAGTATATATTGACGTGGTGTGGATTTGATTTTGCTGCAATTTTGTGAAGATTTCTATTTGTGTGTGTACCATTTACAAAATATATGGTAAATTTTAGATAAAGTTATAAGAATCCTTAGTACAGATAATATAACTTACAGATATTATTACGACATTAGCACGTATTGATCTGAGGTTGTAGATCGGTACGGCCGTTGATGCACCTCCGTAATGTCTACAAGAATACCACTTAAACCGTATCTGTTGGTAAAAAATAAAAGGAAAAGTCATGAGTTTGGAGATACAAATCAAAGTTTTGTTTTCGAGGAAACACAAATCTCGATAATCCTCTATTTCACATATAAATATCAGCACAACTGCTAAAATGTTCGTTTATATACACGCATTTCATTTACATACGAGGTTAAGTTCCCACAAAATACACAGTGTAACACAAGATGATCAACTTACATTTTGATAGAATGGTGAACACGTCACATAGACTAAAACAACAAGCTAGCTCAATAACCTGACCAGATATACTTCAATTTAAATACAAACTGTTATCAGCATGTTTTTATTCTTCCTTTATTTAATCTCCTGTCCCCAATTCACCTTTTTCATTAATCATCTGTCTCCGTTCTGACAAGTGGGTGAATATCCATGGCTACATAATCTCCGTCATCAGGTTTTAGGTTACACCCTGAAAAAACAATAGAATCATTTCAAATGTGGTATAAATGTTTTTACTACTCGATTTTTTTTGGCTATGATCTACGGGATGAGTTGCACGTGCATTACATACATCAGATACGATCGCGGGCGGATACGGGACAGGAAACTTCCACTGGAGGCAGGGATTGTATTTTTGTATACACATGGCTTTCAGCTTTGAGGACTAAATGTTCATCCAGTAAAAACATAAGGTGTGGTTATATCTCGAATACAGTTGTGATCCATTCCTAGGTTTACAAGGAAATTAGAACAGTCGAGACAAAGACTGTCACTCAGTGTAAAATACATTTTTTTCTCATTTTTGTGTTATTTATGTTATTTATTGTCCTTACATGTCGTTTATGCAATGCAATATCTAATTGCTGTTAATAAAGGATATAACACAAATACTTAGTTATGTATAATACTTATTTACATAATTATTATATTATATATTAGATATGTATTGTAACTATGATCAATAGTTTTGGACAAAACTATATTAGTTAAACAGTAACATTTTGATAAGAATAGTATTACATAAAGTTATTTGTTTTGTTTATGTCTTACAGACTGTATCCTGGTATTTTCCCCCATCACATTTCCTATCCCTCCACTAACCCTGTGCTCTATTCCTTAACCCCTCCGTCTCTTCTTAAACGTCTTTAATTTATTTTAAACCTTGAACTTAACCCTCATTAATCTTCCTCCGCCTCCTACTTATCGATTGAAAGTTCCTTTTTTTCTCTCTGCTCATAATCCATTTTCCCATTCGCCTTTCAACATTNAAGCTGAAGCCCTCCTTTACCTCCTACAATAACACTTTATTTTCCTTTCCCCCTCAACCAGCTGCAATAAATATGCAAATTGAAAAATAAGTTCAAATTCTATTTTATATTGCTTAAAAAAATGTTTATGCAAGCAAAATTCAGACTTAAACCGTAGTCCACGTTCTACGTAAGATCTATAGTTGTACGAACATGACCAGGCTCGTTGTTTGCCGTAAACACGAGTTGTTTCCCTTCCCTTGTAAAGAAAACTAAATTATATCGTTACAATACTAATGATAATGGTGATCAACAAATAACCCTATAATTGATATAAAAACAGATATACCATTTAAAGAATTATTTTATACAAATATAAATTTGCAAAATATACTAAACAAAAAATGTGTATGATACGGTATATACTTAATAAATAATTAAAGCACATACTACGCATCTTTTTACTAGTGTTAAATTGAGTACAAATCGGGATTCTTATCAGTAGACATGTTCCAATTGTAATGACAAAGTGAAATTGCGTATTAAAAATTAGCATTGAACTGTACAGACAATTAACTCCGCCCACATTTCATATAACGAGCTTTCTGGTTGGATAATATATTTGGAATCGATGTTATTTATATTAACGTAGCGGTCACGAGACTGTATGTATACACATTATTTGGCGTGTAACAAACAGCATGGCTGAAACTTTACGGAGAACCAAAATGGAATCGATGTCTCCCGCTATCCTAGAGGAACTGGAGACAGAGAAATTAAACCAGGCGTTCTTGTGTTCAGTGCAGGAAGGTGATCCCCTTCCTCTCATCAAGGAGGAATTAAAATATCTGATTCAGTCAAGAAGGTTAGCGGACGGAAAAGAAGAACTCAACGTCAACTTCCATCCTCCACAAAGACCAAAGGTAGTATTCTCATAACGATATTTATTTTAAAATGTATGCATTTTCTATCTGTTTGGTTCATCATAATCCTCGCACTATCAGGATTGACATGGCTGCCTGGTGATAACTGACATGTCGGTATAAGTAAATGTACATCTAGACATTGTCAAGTAACAATATATATATATTCCTTTGGTATAGAATCATTTCTTGTGTGTTCTGTAAATAATACAGTTTTAAAATGTTTGGAAATAAATTTGTAATTATGAATTTTCTGGGTTAGGGGAGGATCGAGCAAATTGCCAATTAAGTTATATATATCTCATTTAAATATTGAGAATATTAGTGCATGAGTTTATGGTAAATTCTAAACCCTGTTGCAATGTTGATTGGTATCAATATGATAGCATTTTGATAAATTAATAATTATTTATATTTTTCAGCTTGAGCCCGAAGATAAAATTAAGAGGAAGAAAAGACGTGAACAGAATAAAAATGCAGCTCAACGATTCAGAAATAAACGGAAAATGAAGAAAGAAAATGGCAAAAATGTAAGAATTATTCGAAATATGAAAATACATAGTATAAATGTAAATACATATACTATTAACTGCACTTGGATTTCGTCTTTTATTTTGGGAGCAAGAATTTATTTAAATATTTAAAAATGTCAACATTTAACCATCAAACAATTTGTGCTACACATGTATTTGTTTAAGTGTGTAATCATTTTTAAGCAATTTATTTTTTATTTTAATGTAGAATCTGTACAAAATTATTTTTGTACAATATAAGGAGAAAATCAGATGGAAATTAAATTACATCAAGATAAGCACTAGGAGTAACGATAAGCATTTTACGTGTATATAATGCAACTCAATTTTGACGTCAGGAAGTATTTATAAATCAGACCTGAAGAAAATGTATTATTGTGGGACATTTTATACTTGTAAAGAGATTGATTTTCTCTTCATATTCATTTTTTTAGGAGCTAGATTTCCTGAGTTGTCGAAAGAGTGAACTGTGTGCCCAGGTTGAAGATTTAGAACGTCAAGTACAAATGTACCGAAGGCATATAGGTAACAGCTTCGAACAGGACGGACTACATATACAAACCTTCCCCCCAAACTGACAATAGAGGATCAATAACGGAACCCGAAAAGGATGGACGGCACCCGCCGTATGCAAATAAGGGTCAGAAGCTTAGGGTTGCGCGGATTTCCCAAGAAACAGGAAATGGTTGTCCTGCACACTGCGACAGTGTGAGTTTACGTACAGATTAATGACAACTTTTGTCTGTGGTTTCAACTTGTGGTGAAGAAACAGGGAAATCATTCCTCTTAAATATAGAATGTTTGGAATTATTTCAGCATGAACAATGACAAGCCTTGACAATGGAATAGAAATATAGGAAGATTGACATGTATGTTCTATATCAGTCCACCTAACGAGTGCACGTGGAAGGATTCGCGTGTTTAATTAATCATTTCGATACATTAATTGTGCCTACATTGATTTGTCCTGATCAATGGTAAGACATTTTCATTCATTTCATTAAAATCTAATTCGTTTAATAAAATGTTTTCGAGTTTTGTTGTACAGCTAATATACGATTTGTCTCCCTTTGGTCTGTGGAGCGATTGGTGCTAAATTTCGAATATCAGTTATTCTGGACATGTTCCGAACTTGTTGCAACATGTTACTTTATCTGCTTCCGAAAGAAATTCCATGCTGATCCATTCGGATCACCTCGGCTAGTTGACTTCAGACGTGTATATAAAGTATATATATATATATATACGTCTTACCCTGTAATCACCTATACATGTATTTATAGCTTTGTATAGTTCATTTTATCGATTGATAATCGACAGGTGCTTGCATTCGACGCGGCGCTGGAGACGTAAATATATATACAGTATATGATATGTGAGCGTCGATATTCTTGTCAGATTTTCACTATAACGATTAGGGAAAGTTGTAAGAGATTTTGTTTGATGAAATGAAATTCCAGGCCCGTGACATACCAGGCATGATAAACACAACACGTCACAGATCGATACTTCAACACTTACCACGGGACACATTTACACACACACAAAATATAAAAAAATCACGAATTGATTGACTTTATCTTTAAGAATTCTGAAACAAACGAGTGATTGTCTAGCTACATGTAGTGCTGTATTCCTTTGCCATTCATTATCTGGTTTTTCGGAAGTATCATTGTGCGGAAGTCCGCATTTTTTTTCCCAAATCACACCGTGTACTACTACTATACGTTAGCTAATAACTAAGAGACTGAGCTGTGTTAATGCTACATACTGTATGTCGGATACGTGTTTGTAGTAACATAAGGACTTAAGGTGAGTATATTACTAGTAAACAAAGATATGTATAACATGGGTAGTTAATCTGAGTATATGCTCCTAGTAACGTGGGCAGTTAAGCTGAGTATATTACTAGTAATAAAGAGACTTAAGTTGAATATATGTTACCAGTAACACGGAGACCAAACTGAGTATATTCCGAGTAACAAAGACACTTACTGAAATGTGTGTTACCAATAATGAGATTATTTAAGCTCAGTATATTACAAGTTACAAGGAGACTTAAGCTGATTATATTACCAGGAACAAGAAGAAAACTTAAGCTGAGTATACTACCAGTAACAAAGAGACTTAAGCTGAGAATATATTACCAGTAACATGCTTAAGGAGAAGTAAGCTGAATATATTATTAATAACTAAGAGACTTATGCTGAGTAAGTGTTACCAGTAACAGGAGGAATTAAGCAACCAGCAACAGCAACAAATCGACTTAGGTTGAGTATAAACTGTATGTTACCAGTAACCCGGGGACTTAAGCAGTGAGTACAGTGATACCTGGAGTTAAGTTGGGGATATGTTAAATATACCAGTCACACGCGGATTTAATCTGAGTATATGTTCCTAGTAGCATAAATAGTTAATCTGAGTATATGTTCCTAGTAACATACAGTGTAGGTAGTTAAGCTGAGAATATGTTCCCAGTAACATGGATAGTTAATCTGAGTATATGTTCCTAGTAACATGGATAGTTAATCTGAGTATATGTTCCCAGTAACAAAGATAGTTAATCTGAGTATATGTTCCCAGTAACAAAGATAGTTAATCTGAGCATATGTTCCTAGTAACATAGATAGTTAATCTGAGTATATGTTCCTAGTAACATGGATAGTTAATCTGAGTATATATTCCCAGTAACATGGGAAGTTAAGCTGAGTATATGTTCCCAGTAACAAAGATAGTTAATCTGAGTATATGTTCCCAGTAACATGGATAGTTAATCTGAGTATATGTTCCTAGTAACATGGATAGTTAATCTGAGTATATGTTCCTAGTAACA